>NW_024581526.1:0-89115 GCF_017639235.1 Corvus kubaryi
GGGGGGGAGTGGCTCCTCGCCGAGCCCCGGCTCCGCACCCGGCCGCGGTGGGCTCTGGCAGGGAGGGCTCCCGGGCACGGTGGGCTGGCTGGCGCCGGCAGGCCTCGGGCACCGCGGCGGGGAGTGCGGGATGCCGGCCCCGTTTTCGTGGCCATCGCTGCCATGGCACCTGGCTGCACGTGTCGCTGGTTTTCCTGTCATCCCGTGTCTCCCACCCCCGCCTTAAAACACGGCAGGTTGTTTTGTGCTGGCGCCGAGTCCCAGTTTAACACGGTTGCTATTCCCCGAGGCTCTGAAAACCTCCCCTGGAAGCTGCTGAAGGCGGTCGTATGGGGTGGCTACACTGAGTCGGGTGGGAGCCCGCAGGCTGGTGACCACTGTGCCAGGAGGAGGATGTAGTGCTGGGGCTGCTCTATCCTGCAGCCATGGGGGCTGCCAGCATCCCCCCGTGAGGAGCAACCACTGGAGAGGAAGGTAGCAGGGAAAAAGAATGCAGACATCTGCTGAGCAACTATCCTAAGGAGATGCACAAACTTCATCTGCCATATGATTATTGCACACTAAAGAGCAGGCAGCCCAGGCTCTGGGTGCTACCAAGCTTTTAAATTCACCTGTTCTTGTTTTTGCAGTTTCATCTTATACATCTTCTTACACATGTGTACACCGCCCACGCAGCAGGTAAGAAGCCCTCTCAGCCTCCTGGCTGGGTGTTCAGGCCATGCCCCATGTCTCTTGAGAGGGCTCAGTCAGGGATTTACACCAAACAGTGAGTCCGTATATTGGATGACACTGTGATAAATACTTGAGAGGAAATGATGCCCAGTTTTGCCCTTACCTCAGCTTCTAACAAACATCCTGCCTCTTCAAAACGGAAGCTGTGACTGCTTTACAAGGAACTGATCTCAAAAGGAGTTGATCCCCCTTAAGCAATGAGTCTGTGAATCCTCAGACAGTGGAGGGGAGGTGTTTCTGTGTCTGGCTGAAGCAAGGTCTCATTTTCCTTGCTGGGAAGCATGAGCAGGTCCAAACAACAAAGGCTCCACCAGGGCTGTCTTGTCAGTGAGGTGGTTTAACTCCTTCAAGTTGCAGAGCTGCTGTGGGTGCATCCTGTGTGAGGATATCTGTCTATCTATCATCTATCTATCTATCTTTTTGCTGTGATAAAACTAATTTTTTGTAATTGGCAAAAAAACCCAAAGATTGTCAAGTGAGTTGAGAGACATGATCTGAGTGTACGTGGGACTCTTTCCTTGGCCGGACCATGGTGCAAGCTTTGCACAGCAGTGTGGGGCACTAGGGCCATGTGCACGTTGTGCTAGATTTGGCTGTGGCTGTGCGCTGGGCCTGTGCCAGCGGTTGAGGAAAAGCAATGGGCCTGCTTGCAGAGATAGAGCCAGCTCTGCAATACAGCTAGGCTGGGGGGGACCTCTGTGTGCTAATCCTTCACCCCCTTGCACCTTTGCAAGGAAAATCCTCTGGGGAGCCGCTTGGGAATAAAGAACTGAAACTGGGTTTTGGCTCCTGAAATGACATCTGCCTTCCTGACCGTGTCCTGTCTTGAACTAGTGGCAGGGGGCCAAAGTCCTACAGGCAGTTGCCTCTCTGGGATCTCAGCAGGAGCCGTGTTTGCAGCACTGTGGCCCAAGTGAGGCAGGACAGGCATCTCACAGGGACCGTGCAGTGAAGGTGCTGTAACAGCAGCCTGCCATTTCAGGGATCTCTGTGGTGCTGGGTATTCTGACAAGCATTTGCCAGGGCTTGGCATCTTACTAGCAGTATTAGCCCCATCAGAGAAACCACAGGTGTGTCCCCAAAGCACAGATTGTTTTCTGTTGGCAAGTATCACTCTCTGCTGGTGTCCTTGCTCTTCTCTAGGGCTATGCTAGGCATCTTTGCCAGATGATACAGAGCAGGGAAGCAATGCCCCAGGCTTCCACCTTCTCTGCTTTTTCCATGGTGGGGCACTTCCATAGGTGCCTGCACAGTGTGGTTGGTCACCAGCTGGCTGTGGGTAGGCACCTGTTGCCACAGTGGGTGGGTATGGGCTTGGTCTGTGACATTGAGGAGTTGTGTAATACACTTGTGGCACTGGATCATCTTGTTCTTCTTTCTGTACCGAGGCTCTTAAATTTCAAGCACTTCCCAGTCACTAGGATTTCAGGCCTCAGCAGTGATAGCTGATCTTCCTGAAAGGTTTTGGTCTGTTGTATATTCAGGAAAAACATTTCCAGAGCTGCTCCTAGGGCACAGACCGTGTATGTTCCTGTGTCTCTGTAGCATCTAGGACCTCTGTGCTAAATGGAGTGAAATAAAATGTGCTCCTAAAGCCATGTGGGAACACAGCGCTGTCTCCATGGTGCCTTTTAGTAAACCACAAAGGTGGTGCTAACAGGTGTTTCTTCATCTGGGCTCCCATAGGCTGGGAGAGCATCCCTCTCATACCTGCAGAGGTTTCATGGTATGTTATTGACCAGAAAAGTTCCTTCCCGCTCCCCTAGCCATTTCCCAGAGGGACCTTTCAGTGGAGGCAGAATTGCAAATTTGTGTCTCTGCAGTCCAAGAGAAAACACAAAAAATCATGGGCTGGTGAGTTTGCCAGATGAAATGGATGGAAAGTACTTGAAGAGAGAGGTCCTTAAACACACTCTCTCAAGGGAATGGAGGCAAAAGCACAGGGGCTTGAGAGTGTTTATATGGCTTTGAGTACAGCAGTAGCTTCTTCATGCTTTGTTGGTTTAAGTTATGATGATGGCATGTTTGTCCTTTTCTGCAATTTTGACAGGATACATGTACTTGCAGAACCCAAGCAACGATTTTGTGACAGCAGTCCCAGGTAAGTAGGTGCTCAAACAGTGCTTGCTCGAGGGCTGGGGACTGACAGGGCTCAACCAGAGCAGACCCTTGGCCATTGTCTTGCTACTGCTTTCCCCGCTGTCTCCAGAAAAGCAGACTGAGATGTTCCATGCTTTAAGGGCTCCCTCCAATTTTCTCTTTCAAGTTTTCAATCAAAAAACTGGGCTTGATTCAAGCCTTGCCTTTGTTGCCCCATCTGATCTGAGCTGCCCAACTGAGATATTGTGGGGTAGGATGGTGTGTGTGGTGCAAGGTGACCAGACTCATGGGAGCCACAGGCTGCTCTCTCCTGGAGGATACAGTCCAGCTTTAGGAACAGAGCTGCTGTCTGCATGATGTGATCAAACTACAGCTTGACAAGCCAGGGCAACAGTATCTTGATAACATCTCTTCTCCGTTACCTGTGTGGGTCTCGAAAAAGGCTCCACAAACCCATTGCCCTGCTGTTCCCTGTCCTGACTACCCTGGTACCCTCTCCCACCATGGCCTCTCACTGAGGGATGAGCAACTCCAAATTTGCCCTGGGCACAGGAGAGTAACCACTAACCTGCTGTAAAACCTCACCCACTTTCCACGGCACACCCTGACTGTAACATTATTACTATTTTTACTGTCATACCTATGGTATAGTTAGGTGGTAATAGTGAGGCAAAAGAAATGCAATGATGAAACTCCCCCAGGGGTTTCAGAGAAGTAATGAAATGACCCTTTCTGCACATCCACTGGTAACTAAAACCAGACCTATCACTTCAAAACTCTTTTGTTTTTTAGTTGACAACAACCAGCAGGAGAGTGTTGGGAAATTCAGTGCCACAGAAGGTGAATGCGCAGGGGGTGGTAGTGGCATTTTGCAGGTGTGGGGAGCCATAGGGCGTGTGTATGTGTGTGTGTTCCATCCTAGGCAGGGAAGGATAGCCCCAGCAAACACATTTCATGTTTCATAACTTGTGCATGTTACTAAAATTTCACAATCTTGCTGTTCTTGCTAGGCTTGTGTGGGGAACCCAACAGATGATATGGACCCCCTCATGGGGTGCTATGACAGCTCGACCATCTGCAAGAATATTGTCACTGTCCAAGCCCAAGAAAGATTATAGCGAGTACCAGTGCAGGTCAGTGACGTGGTAGCACATCCTGGGGAAGGAGGCAGCTCAGAGCATGTTCTCTAGGGGGGCATACTGGCTCCCAGGGAAAGGGGAGATGCGATGTCCTCTCCTGAAAAGGCTGCCCCACAGGTAGCTCCATGGCACTGAAACTCACCAGGCTGTTTTGTGCTTGGAACAGGGGCTGGCTGAAGCAGGGAAGAAAGTGCTATGGGAGCATAGTCACCCTGAGTACTTGACTTCCAAAATGGGGAGGAACTGGCGAGTGCTAAATTTTGGTGCCTTTTTTATTTCCTCATACCCACTTCCCAGCTGTGAGAAGGACTTCTGCAACACATAGTTGCTGGTCTGATTAGAGCTCTGGGTTCCCATCAGCTGCCATAGGAGCTTGTCTTGATCTCAGTCTCCAAGCACAAGGGAGCATGTTCCTCTGCTGTAACAAAAATACCCATCCAACAGCTCTGCTTTGGTTTGAAGTAGACATCATGTGCATGCATGCATTCCTTGATGGAATGTGTGTGTTGCACCTGCGAGTAGAGAGGAACTGTCCCTAGAATGTTCCCTGTCCTATTGGGGCTGATGCAGCCCAGACAGGCATCTGGACACAGTTAATGATCCCCTGCATCCTCTTGGAGTCTGACCTAAATCTTTAAAATAAGGTTAAGAACAGAGAAGTCTTGCAGTGTTCTGCTGCTGGAAGGAATCCAGGTCTCTTGCCTTGAGTTAAACCTCTGCTGTCACTGCATGGTGAAAAACTAGACCATGCTTTGTAATTGGAATGAAAAATTATGTAAAAAGTATAAATCACAGTGGTGCTAGATGATGCTGCATTACTTGAAGCAAGTCATCTGTAGCTCTGTTGGAGGAGATGAAGCTCTTGTGGAGTCAGGATGGTGGTTGCTCGTCTGTAAGAAGTCCTAGCAATGAGGATGGAGATGGAACTGTGTTGCACTCCTGGCTTTCCTCTGCCTGGAAGGATGTCAAGACATGCATGTCTGTAGTTTTATCCCCTCTGCCAATGTCATCGGTGATGGGCTCTCATCCCTCTGAGAGCTTCTTCCTCTTGCTAAAGGTGTCTATATGACAGCCCTTCCTGCCTTTCTGCTTACCTCTGCTTGCTTCTTCCCTGGTGATGACAGGCATAGTCCAGCAATTAAGCTTGATTGAAAGCTGGATGAACAAGGCACTAGGGGAGATACCATGATGAAAGGAGCTACAAGGGCACAAGGTGCTGTCAAGCCATTGTAACAAAGAGGTTTCTGAATTGGCAGAGCTGACCAACATAAATGCTGCTGGCTGTTGTGGGGCAGCTTCTTTAAATGGTCCAGGAAAAGCCTAGACTTTAAATGCACTGAGGGTGCTTAAAAGAGGACTCTTCAGATGCAAACAGCATTTAAAGTGAGGAAATCTCAGGTATAAATGCCTATTTGTTCATGGCTTTTCCATGTGCACCAGGGCCAGCTTTTTTACATGCAGCAGGCATAGATGTTTAACCAGACTTAGGTTACCATCTGCTAAGATCATGTTCTCTGTCAGTTGCCTTTTGCTGACTCTTTCGTTCTGTTCCTCAAAATCCTTCCTTCTGTACAGATGCAGACCAGTGATCGGTGGGCGTCCCCCGCTAGCGAAGTTTGGCTACCCTTCTGAACGGCTGCTGAGGTTGGCTGAACCTAAAAAATACCTCCCTGCTTACCTGGAACAAAGGTGAGAGGCTAGAAAGCCTATAGGGTGCTATAGGTAGGGCCTCGGGCCTTGTAGCATCAGTGCGTCTTCAAAGTAATAAATGCAGGAACAGAGGATGGGTAAACAGAGGGCAAAATGCAGAGCAGAGTCTCTGCTGGGATTAGAACTTCTGGATTCTCTCATGGGATGAGTTCTGCACTGAAATGGCCACAAGACAAAGCTGCCTTCTACTGCAGCAAATGTGAGGCTTAGACACACCAGCTGCAGGCGGAGTGGGGAATATCTGTGAGTGGCATGCCGTGACTCTCTGCTTCCAGAGCCCGTGAGTCCCCCGAGTGGCCCGTGTCCCCGGCTGCACGGAACTATAATGCCTCCCAGCGGATCCTGGAGCTTGCCCAGCCAAAGCCGCTGCACCCAGACTTCCTGCCGGCCAGAGAGGTGAGGAGGAGGTTGAGTGAGATTTGGAGGGTGCAGGGATGCAGCAAACTGTCCTGAGATTTTAGATGCAGTATGCCACCCCTGGATATGCCACCTCTGGATGTGCCCAGTGTGTGCTCTGGAGGGGAGAAGCTGTCTGGTTCTGCTGGGGTTTATGACACTGAGAGAAAGTGCGTTTTCAGAGAAGAATGTTGTCTTTGCAAATCTCCTGCTGGGAGACAAAAAACAGGCAGGTTGGAGCAGCCTAGTATAGCAGGAGAGCCAAGGGAGGCATCTGGGCTGCATCCTCTGATAAAGCAGCCTGGGAAAGTGGAGAGACCTGTTGGAAATGGCGTGTTTAGCTCTTAGGGAGTAGTCATGTTTGTAGCTGGGCAGCTGTGCTCCTGTCTGAGTACACAGGGCCCATGAGATTGCAATCCCTGTGCATATTTTAACTACAATTTACTAGAAGCCTAATTTAGAGACATATTTCTGAGCTTGTTCCTTTTAGGTGGGTCATTGCTTTGGCAGGGGTGAAAGGGATTGGAGCAATCTCAGATTACACTCATTTCCATGGCAAAGGCTAGGTTTTCTGCATGCAACCTCTGGGGCTGGGAAATGGGAGGCTGGGCTGGAGCAGGACTGGGCAACAGTAACCCTGTGAAAAATAGGGGAAGAAGTCCCCTGCTGGAGAAGTAATCATTTTTTTCTGTAGGAATGCAGTTAACTGTACCAGCAAATTTACCCTGAAATCTGAGTGTCTCTCCTTAGCAGGGAAGTCACTTGATTCAGACAGGAAGATGAATATTAAAAACATGGAAGAAATTCCTCTGCACTTTTACCTGGCTACACAGGGTCTCATTACAGGCACTCCCCTCCTGGCTCTGAGTGGGCAACAGCTGGGGAATCCCTGTAGCACCAAAATTACCGAATAGTTCAGGTGAAAGAAAAATAATAGCTTCTGAAAAAGTAAGTGACCATGTCTGCAGAGGAAGGGTGCTGGGCTGCTCATCCTTGTGGAGAGGGAGCATGTCCCTATGGGCTGCTGTACAAGCTCTGTGTCTGCACATCCCTCCCCCATTCTGGACCCATGCAGGTGCCAACAGAGGTTTCCAAGTTTGCGACCTCGGCCAGTGCATCGGCGCGGATCCAGCAACTGGCAGAGCCCTTGATCAGGGAGATGACGTGCTGCTCTAGGCACACCCATCCTGGTCCTGCCATCTCTGCGGTAAGGCAGCATCACCCAGGACCCTACATGGATGGGACTCTTGGCAGAGGAGAGGGCACGGGAGCTCAGTCACTCGTGGCTCTCTTCATCCAGCCCTCATGCTTCTCTCCATGAGGCTGGCACAGCTGCTTCCTGAGCTGGAAAGCAGGGCTTGTGCTCCATTCAGTGCATGAACTGACTCCCAGCACAAATCCCCAGAGAATGGTGGAGCTGTGCCTAGCCTGCATTTGTGGGGATGGGGAGAGGTGGACAAGTGCCTAACTGGGATCTCTGGTGCTGGGCGTGGGTTGGGCAAAGGGCTGTGAGTAATAGGAGGCTGGAGGGCAGGTTGTGGGACTGGCCAGGCAGTGATTTCTCCTTCTACGGTTTGTCTGGTGCCAAACACAGCTGAGGACAGGATCGTGTCCCATCTGCATGTGGTCAGTGGCTGTGAACCTGGTTACACTGAGTTAGTTGCAGGCTGAGCACCCCTAAATGCCAGAAGCACCTCTAAGGACCTTCTTCCCCATTCTTTCACAGGTTTCCAGGTCTCAGAAGGTAATTGTGAGCCCTCGGACCATTGAGCTGTCGAGGCCAAAACAACTCCACGCAGACTATGCACACCCGCGGGATCCTGAGTGGCCCGTGACAGAGGCTGCCAAGCGCGCAGTGGCTACACCAAGGGTTCTGGAGCTGGCCCAGCCTAGCGCAAGGTAGGTACTGCTTCCCTGTCACGGGGAAATGATCAGCTGCCAGCCCATTTTGTGTGGCTCGTGGCACCTAGTTCATTTGTGTTTGGCCAGAGAGATTAGGCCAAGATTAGGAAGCGCTCTGCCAACATGCATGGATTTTACATGTCTGGATGTGTTAATGCTACATGGATTGCAGTTTAAAAAGCCCTTTTGAGGTGGAAGGAGAGTCAAAAGAGAAGAAGCAGGAACTTTCTAATTCCAGCAGGAATTACTGTTTGGGACTTCTTATTAATTGCAGTTATAAAAATCAACCAGCTGACAAAGGGCAGAGTGTACGACATTCATGTTGCCCAGCACGTTGCAGCTGACCTCAGCCCAGTCTGCAGGATGTGCTGGGGAGGATTCACAGAGGGTGAGGGAATGCCTGGCTGTAGCAGCTGTGAGAGATGTCCCTCTCCTGACAACAACAGTGGAGGTGTGATGCCTTTTGTCCTCCCTTGACAGGGAAGGGCAGGCATAGGTGAAGGTGTGGGAGCTGGCAGGCAGCTGACAGCTGGCCTTGCTCCAGTCAGGATTGACCATCCCTACCCTCTCTCCTCCAGACCTCGTGTGGGCTTGACTGCATACAACCCAGATGCATTCAGAGTGAAGGAGGCTGCTTTGAAGGCAGCTTGTTCTCAGCGGCTCCAAGAACTAGCTCAACCAATTCTGCGCTAAGCTCCCTCAGAAATGCTCCTGCCAGCTGCCCACATCACCCCTTGAACATCACTCTCTCTGTGCAATGGCTGGAAAATCTACTTGAACAGAGCACAGAGGCAGCACTCAGCAGTAACACTTTCTGGGAATTCAAATAAAATCATCATTCCTTAAGATTAGTCTTCAGGGAAAATTAGCAGAATTTGACCAAATGTGGGAAGATTCTCTCCCTAGGATGGGTTATGTCTGAAGTTTCTCTCTTGATTGTTTTGCTGTAATAGTTTAAGATGTAACAAAACAACTGCTGGGGGAAGGAACTGTCCTTTCATGCAGGGAAGTGTGGCAAACCAAACCCAAGAGCACGCAGTAAGCTGATGCAACACAACTCCTGAATTTGGGTTCAAAAATTTTTGCTGAAGTTTAAACATCTCCTGACACCCAGAAGTTTTGTGCTTGTGACAGAAGTAGATATACAAAAGGCTACAATGTATGTTGAATTGGCTTGGATTTGGGGCCTGTTTTCTCAAATACCTGGAGAACAGGCAGACCCAGTTACATAGCTGGGTTAAATCTGTGTGGTTCAGATACTCAGTTGTGTGACCCCAGACAAAATAAGAGAGCTCTGCATTGGGATTTTTGGAGCCTAACTCAAAAAAGCAGATTTCCCCTCAGAGTAAGAGAGAAGGCACACTGCAAGGGCTAAGCAGAAAACAGGTATTGATGCCAGAGTCTGCAGAACAAATTCTGAGCTCCAGCTGGGTCTGTGGGTGAGTCACTTTGGCAGCTGGATTGCAGGGGAACAACACAGCCTGTGTGGGGCATGGCATAAGGGAGAATGCTTTTATCTGTTTCCTACAAGGTCGGTGTGTTTTGCACTGGCTGCCCAACCACTGGCGACAGGCTGGAGATACTGAGGCAAGAGAGATGCTCACCAGGAAGAGAAAAAAGCCACAAATGAAAGCATATGGCAGTTTCAGAGCCAATGTATTTTAATCTTCCCTGTGTTAAGATGGTTCTCCTTCCAAAGGAGTAGAGGGCAGGTGACCACAAACCAGAAGGGGATTAATCAGAGGATCCATTAATTGATTCAATAATCCACTAAGCAGAGGACTTTTGAAGGCTTTTGAACAAGGTAAGGTCACTGGGCAATGGTGCTGGTTATTTTTAGAGCAGGCATTGCCCTATGCCAGGATGGATGAGAGTTTGGACTTTGTGCAAGAGGCCCAGTGCAACTGCATTCCTCAGGCTTGAGAATGGCCAGGAGGAGACTGGGGTCTTCCCCTAAAGCCCCTACCCTGTGGGGGAACCCCAGCACCACCAGCCTCTGCCACCCTGGCAGTTAGGGTATGTGTGGGGCTGTGTGGGCTGCCATGCATGGACCCACAGGTGCCTTAGGAGATGAGGCTGCTCATGGCTGTCCCTGTGGCAAGAGGGGAAACCCACAGTGCCCACTGAGGCTGCCTGGGAGAAATGCTGCCCTTCCAGAGGAAGGAGTCTGCCTCCTGTCATGGGGGCAGGGAGCACGAGCAGGGACAACACAGCTCCTCTCATCAAAAAACTTATTATTGCACTGGGAAAAATCCCAAAACAAGCCACGAGTTCTTTCTCTTTAGTGACCTTTAACAGAAAGGTAAAAAAAGGCATTCAAGGGGTGCTTCGCTTGGTCTGATTATGGTCTAGGCACTTGGTTTGCCAGTATCCAGAGCTGATTCAGGCATGTTGAGCCAAACCAGGTCACCTGAACAACATACCTGGTTTTCCAGATGTCCTACTCTTTGGATGATCTGTACCTTAAAGCTAGCACACATACTTTGCTTCTGAGGATTGTAAGGAAAAGGAATCTTTATTTCTTCCTTCTATATTTGAACATACATCATGGCAAATTTCCTGCAAGCCTGGGACAAGGGCATGAAATTGCATTTTCCTGTGCAGCTGCTGTTAATGGTTTGGAATCACTAGACAGGTTATCAGCCATCAAAAGTTGTATACACACATGTATATACATATATATAAAATGGGATTTTTTCTGGTTATGTACATGTTAAATAAAACTTATGTTAAATAGCAGAGTATTTGTATTGCAAAACCTATTGCAACAGAAGAACCCCAAGGAAACCCACTCTGAAGAGCTTCACCATCATTTATAAGAGGCAAGGGGATTGGAGCAGCATCCTCTAGTCCCTGACAGACCCGCTTTCTGAGGGTAGCCCTTCAGACTTCCTCCACTCTGCCAGGCGCTGCTTGAACCATTTCTGGAGGGAAAGAACAAAACAGAGGTTGAGTGCACTGGGCTGAGTGAAGCCTCCGAATAACTTTGCTCAAGGTGCAGATGTGGTCAGCACGTGGGACCACGTGAGGGGAACTCCTGGTGCTGCTGCCTTGTAGCAAGGTGCTGTTCCCGGGCAGTACAGGCAGCAGGACAGCCGCTCCTGACCGAACGGTCTTTTAACCTACGTCTGCACCTCTTTCCAATTCATTTCTCTTGCTCACTTCAGACCTTGACAAGCATGGGTAAGTCCTTATTGCTGTGAGTCCAGGTTTTTCTTGCAAACAGAGTAACAGACTGGCTAAGGAGCTGGATGGTGTCTGTTTAAATGACTGGAGCAGTGAAACAATCACTTGCAGGTCCAAAACTGACAGGAATCAAAAGCTCACCTGTTTCAGAAAGCATGAGAGGTGGCACTCAACAAATTTAAGAACAAATATATTTTTTAAATTGTTTAAAAATTGTCTTGGTCTTCAGGCAATATGCATGTCTATGTTAGGAGTAACTTAGCACTATGTCTGTAGTAACTTAGCATCTGCAAGCCCATTCCAAGAGCTGCTGATTCCACTTCAACACAGACAAAATTAAAAATAGATAAAATGTATCTGGTTAAAGTTACACTACCTAAGAAGAAAAGTAAGAGAAGAGATATAAGTCATGTGCCGGAAGCACAGCTTAGCCTTTTGTTTGGCAATGTGCCTGTGATTCCTTTTGTTGCAGCTCATTTTGTTGCTATATTTGTTCATGGCTATTTTTGAAGCTATTATGGTCCGTAATGATACAACCTCGGTGCTCTCTACAAGTGTCTCTCGCACTCACACTGCCTTTGACCACATCCAGTCAGAAGACTGACAGCCTAGCCTCCTCCCAAAAATTTCACTTTCTGTCCTAAACCACCATCTCCTCTTTGCATCTCATTGTTACTTAATTTTTTATTAAAATGGCTACTATTTCTAGACGATAAAGCTCTCCAGATCTCAGGAGCAATGACTCCCTGTGTTCTATGCAATGCAGGCACTTTGCAGCTCACCACCCCAGTCTTGATCCTGTCCCTAACATGACCTTCATCTTCAGATCTCTCGGAGCACTCTAGACTAGTGGAAAAAGATGGCTATCAGGGAAGATTTTAAGACATCTAAAGAGGTGCCTTGGGTGTATATGGCCTGTGTTTACAACTTGCTGTAGGAAAAAAAAAAGGAACAGTGCCATTTCTATGGAGAAGAAGGTATTTTAGGGGTACTGCCTCCTTGCTGCCTCAAACAAGCAGTGATTGATACCTGCCTGTCACTAAAGCACAATCCACACCAGCCGAGGACTATCAGTGCAATGGATGCTGTCCCAGCATCTTTCCCTGGGACAGGCTAAATGCTGACATTGCCTGCTCGGCTTTTATATCCCTTTGGCTTTGCTGAGGGAGAGCCAGGCTTGGCAGCTCTCTGCAAACTGCTGTTAACTTTTCCAGTGGGTTGGATTTCTTTTCTATACCCATAAATGCTATGGGTCTAGTAGACACCTGCGTCACAGTGAGCTGCACTGCCACCTGAAGGAACTGGGAAGAAGCCGTTTGCTTCTGAAGCCCATGGTAGCCTGCAGGTAGCCAGGTGGAGCACAGGGCTTGGTGGAATTCCTAGACAGGGGCAGCCTGTCCCTGTGGAGGGGTATTTGGAGGCTTCTATGTCTCCTGGAGAGGCTGACAGACTTGCCTGACATCTGGGCTTAGGGACACTGAGGCGGAGGGTGCAGAGCCTGAGCATGTCCCACATCACATCCTGCAGGAGTTGCATCTATCCTCTGTCTGTTTTAAAATGACAGTAGTTTCTTCAGACCTTAAAGCCAGCAGTAGTTTGTGCATCCAGGATTATCAGAAATGGTTTGGAAGAGCAGCATGCACGGGCTGTACATTCAGGAGCAGAAACATGTGGGTTGCAGGAAGGATGTGGGGTACAGGGAGGTGCTGTGTTGCATTAGAGCTCTGTGGGTGCAGTGTAGAGTTAGGGGTGTGCTGGGGTTTGCAGAGGTGCAGAAGAGACTTGTAGGCGCAGTGAGGAGTACGCAGGATGCACAGTGATCCAGGGAGTGCAGGCAGGGAGCACATGGGGCACAGAGGAGTGCAGGCAGTGTGGGGGCATCATGAGAGGGGCAGGGACTGCTGTAGGAAGCCTGTGCAGGGGACAGACGGGTGCAGGTGTATGATAGAGAGACCAGGACAGGAGAGGCAGGAGATGTGGGGCACAGAGGCATGCAGGGGGAGTGGGGCTGGTGCCAGGGTAGGGATGAGGGACATACACTCACCAGAGTCTGCTCCTCAGAGAGCCCGGTCTCCGCCGCGATGAGGCACAGCGTGGTGGGGTCAGGATGCTTGTTCACCTTGCAGAAGTGGTACTCCAGGATCTCCAGCTGCTCCTCAGTGGGAATCACTGGCTTTTCCATGGCCATCTCCTCCTGGGGCAGGGCTATGGGGCCAGGCACTGTAGAGAGGGGCCGGTGTCATTGCTCAAGCTGGGAGTGGCCACCGGTGGGGCCACAGTTGCTGAGCCCCAGATTTGCAATCCGTGTCCCCACCAGCCTCCCTCCCCCCCCCGCCGTGGCCTCTGGCTGCAGCAGGGCTCAACTCCCTTCCCAAAGACATGCCAGGGAACTCAGCTGGGAGCGCCAGCCCCCCAGCAACTCCTGTCTCAGTTTCCTCAGTGCAGAGACCGCACGCCAGCAGTGCCCAGCGCTGAGCTGCCTCACCATCCTCAGCTGGCAGGAAGCTGCAGGCTGCTCAGCGCTCCCCTGTTGCTGTATTTATAGCCAGTGTGACTCCCATGGGAACGATTCCTGTTTACAGCCGTATTTAGGCCTGGGCGTCACTTAGGAGTCATGTCACAGAAATGGGCATGTTCAGGGGGTTAATTTAAAGATATTAGTTTAAAAAATTATTTGTCCTCTCGGTGAAGGGACAATATCTGGCATCTAGCCTAGTGGGTTGTTGGTTTTTTTGTCCCTATTTCCCAGTGATCAGGCAAGTTTGTGCAAAGGAATCACAAAACAGAGGATACAAGATCTTCTGGGAGCATGGTCTTTGACCCAGCAACCACTCTATTTCCCCTCCTGGTCAGTGTCCTGGTCCTTCTCTTAGCAGTGTGGCTGGCCATGAGACGGTAAGCTGCATTGTTTTAAGTAATATTTAATGTTACCACACATGGGCATAAACAGTTAGTCCTGTTGTTCCTGAGCATCACTGGTTGGTTGGGTTTTGGTGTATAAGTGAGGGGTCAGTCCTCGACGACTGTACCCAGTGTATGTTAGTTGCTCAGGCACTTGCTGCCTCTGCCTGTGGTCAGTGCTAGGTGCTCCCAGCAATGGCAGCAGCAAGAAGCCCATGTTTTGCTCCAGAGTAACATTTGTCCCACTTGTGCTTTGCACAATCTCTGGAAGATTTGGCCCAAAAGCACAAGCAAAACAGGTGCATCTTGGGTATGTCCCACACCTCTCCTCTGCTGGGCTCCAAGTTTGTTTCCACGTGGCAGAGGGTCAAGCTTGCCAATTCAGTCAACTAAAACACGAGGCACTGTCCCCACACAGCATGCACACGTCCCTTGATGCTGAATCACTGTGGTGTTTCCGAAACCAGGCTGTGGGGTATTGGCAGGGGAGGAGCTGGTTGCAAAAATGTGGCCTTTCTTGATCTGCTGTCCTGCTGTCCCAGTTGCCCGGCCCGTCTCTGTCAGGTTGGCTGGTTGGTGTTGCTGGCTCTCCAGTGCTGCCAGGAGCCCTTTGCCCACCTCGGGACTTCTGTGGGCCATCTGCTGCAGACCTGGCCTGCCTCCACATTGCAGTCCAGCTTCTCCTTCCCTTTGGCTCTGGGATATAACCCCAGAACATCCATCATGCTGCACTCCTACTGCATAGGTTTAAACCCAACTGCTTTCTTGGTTGACTGATAACCCACCTTAAGGTACGCTGGGGTATTGAGTGCCCCAGGGCTTTTACTTGCTGACAGAATTGCTAGGATGGAGGTAAGCTTCAAAACTGTCTTGCAGCTTGCAAAGAGCCAGGCTTAGCGAGAGGCTGGAGAGATCCTCCTCTTTGAACTTTACCTCATAAAGCAAAGATCCCCCTGAGTCTCCTCTGCAGAAAGTGCTTTGACTAATAAAAGAGTCCTCTGGCATTTGAGTAGGGGCTTATAAATAGACCAGGGCTGGTTGTGAAACAGCCCACTCTGCTTGAGTCACTTGGTAAATACTCATTGTAACTCAGTGGTTGTGTAACTCTGGAGCACCTCTGAGCGTGATGAAGTGCTGGTAGACACTATCATCCACCAACCCGGGATGGACTGGGGAAAGACCATCTTTAACTCCAGGTACTGCAAGACTACAGACAAGCTGGCCTTGTCTGCAGAGCGTTGCAGCTGCCTGGTTTTCCTGGGGTCAGCTCAGTTCAGAAGCATCCATATAGGAACGGGGCAGACATAATTCAGTTCCTCGTGCACGTGAGGTAGTAGAAGTCTGCTGAATGCTGCTCACCTACCTTAGGTGTTTGGAGACCTCTGGAAAAGATGCAGGGGTACAAGGAGGACCCCTGCAACTGAGGTGCTGCTCTCCAGCACTGTGGCTGCCAGGCTCTCCACGAGGTCACAATGCAAATGAGGCCAAGCTCAGGCCACAAGTCATGCCTGTCCTCCTCTATCAGCACACCACTGAGCCACCTGCCCTTCTCATAGAAAGCCCAGCCAAAAAAGGGCTCCTCATCACCTCCAGATCATGCATCTAGCCCAGGCCACCAGCAGGAACATGACTTGGCAGTTCATAAATCATTGTTTGCAGCCTGCCGCATTAATGTACCTTGATGTGTGTGCATGGATTTGCATAGGGAACACAGGCTTCAGCTTTCATGTTTCACCTGCACAGCTATTTCTGCTTCTGATTATCTCTAGGTTCCTGAGGCATTTCCCCGCAGGACACAGTATCTTCTACCTGCTGGCAGCTCAGGGTGCCCCAACATGTGGGATGTGATGCCCGATGGCTTTTCTTTGTGTCCCCTCTACCCCTGCTCTGGAAGGAGAACAGTTTTTACCTCTCAAGGTTGCGAGATGGGTTTCAGGAAAAGGCAAAAACCCTGGGGCGCCTGGAGGGCTTTGCAGGTCTCCCCACATCACTCCACTAGGTCCTAGAGGCTTTCAGGAGCCATGTGGCCCCTGTGCAGCATATGGCCTCTAGCACTTGGCACATCCTAGGTGCTAAAAATTGGGGGAATATGACATGACTTGAGGGCACCAGGAATGCCTAAATGCCCTGACTGGCCCTACGGAGACCACTAGTCACCCGCCCACTACTTAAATGGAGCCTCATTTCAGCCTAGGCCTGCAGCCTGGCCTTCAGACTGTCCAGGATCTCTCCCCTGTACAGGAAAGGTGACTGTCTCACATTTCTTTAAGCCTGGTAGAAACATGGAGACTCACAGCTGTTTGGCTTAGCTGCTGAAAATCACCACTTCTCACTGCTTTTTTCCTCTTAAATTTTTGACAGTGTTGAAAAAAAATTGCTTTTGCCGTGCAAGGAATGCTAGCCATTCAGAAAGGCTGTGGGGCTGCAGTTGTCATTCAGCTGGGGTTTACTCAGCTAGGCAGAAATGACAATGCCAGATGTGCTGTCACAGTGAAACTACCACACCTGCTCTGTCCTATGTGTCAAGCTAAAGACCCCTGGGGAACTCACGCTTGGCTCTGACTATTTTGGTTTTAGGTGGAGCAGTGTGAGAGCAGAAGCTTGCAAGTGGTTCAGCGGTTGCCTGGGCTGTGGGCAGCTCCAACCAGCATTGCTGTCAACGTGACAGCACCTGGTGCTCTTAGTGTGCCTGATAGGGCATTAAAATGCACCTCAGGGCCATTTTGGAGGGAGCAGACAAAAGGTAATGGCTGATGGACACAAGTTGCAGCAAGAGAAAGTCTTATTATAAATATATAGTACTGTGCCCATGTCCTGTGGCTGCACTCAGTTCCCCAGAGACATCCTGGGGGTTACTAGCAGGACACCTAGCTCTGGCCTGAAATGGGAGAGGACATCACTCTGTCTCCCAGCATGCTTGCCCAGCACTGCTAGTGCAGTCAGCATTTACTATCCTGGCAGAAGTCTGCCACTTTTCCAGAAAAGACATGATCTCTGTTTGCTCAGCTCTGCTTTTCTGAACAGTAGTCACAATAGCTGGCTGGCTGCGCAGCTTTCTAACGATTTACTGCACCCGAAGCCCCTAGAAATCTCTCTGAGCGGTAGCTCCTGCCAAGCTGATGGGGCCCCATAGCCTCTGCTGGGCTTCTTGACCCCTTTCCCAGTGTTCCCACTGTCAGGGCTGGGATGTGACTGAAGGCATCTGCATCTGGTTTTAGCTTGCAGCTATTTCCTGCCACTGCAGGGATCAAAATAGCAGTTCTCAATGCAAACGAGCCCTCTTACCCTCCCTTGCTCTGCTGCAGAGCCATGTCCTGTCCTGAGCTTTGCTTGGCCGCCTGCTGTGTAGTGCTGTGGATAACATCAGCCAGCATGGTGCACAGGATAAGGTGGGACAGAGGCTTTAAAAATAAACCGGGCCCTGCCATAAATAAGGAAAAAACACCTGTCACGCATCCTGTAAACTACCCGTCCAGTCTTTTAGAAGATAATATCGGATGGGAACAAAGCAAACAGGAGCGCAGCAGCTGCTGTAGCAGAGGCAGGACCCCGTGGTGGCCCCTGCCTGGGGTCTCTCCTGCCTGCGTGCCCTTCTGTCTGCCCCGGACATGAGCCTTCCTGCCCTGCTGGGTGCAGCTCCGACCTCCTCAGCATCAGCATTAACAGGGCAGCTCCTCCCTCCATCCCCTCATGCCCAACTGCAAACCCACCCCAGCACCCCCAACTCAAAGCCTGTCCTTACCTGGAGCTGGCAGGGCCCAGAAGTGTGTAAAACAAGAACCCCGCAGGTCCTTGGGTGACTGCTTAAGTATCTGCGTGTGTGTGTGACAGGCGGGGACCTGAAAAACCTGCCGCAAATCACAGGAGCTGCCGGGATCCACAGCCACTCTCGGGGCTGGTAATTCAGGTTTGGCACCCGCTCCCCTTGGCAGGGCTCCGCGCGTGGCTGTGCGCGGCGGGCTCCCGGTGGCCCGGCAGCCGTCGGGGCGCGCCCCGCCGCGCTCGGGGCCGGGGGCCGCTTCCTGCGGGGCTACGGAAGGGTGCAGCGGGGTGCGGCGGAAAGCGCGCTTCTGCCAGCGGAGCTCCAGCCGAGCCCGCCTGTCCCTCCCGGCCGCGCTGCATCCCGCGCCCCCGCCGTAAGGAGCCCCGCTGCCGCCTTCGCTGATGGAGCCCGGCAGCGCTCGCTGCTGCGCACGGCTGGCTTCTCATCGCGCTGTAGTATCCTGCAAATGATGTGTCCAGCTTTAACATTCCTGAGCCTGCTGTCACTTTAGTCAGCCATGTGGTCCCGCCAGGCCGCGTGTAAGGGCAGGACTAGGTCCTGGATCTGTCCTGCTGCTGCAGTCTAAGTGCCCTCAGAGGCACAGCCTGGCTGGGGATGGGGAGGCAAGAAGGGCATCCTTTCTGCCAAAGACCTCTCCTCAATTAAAGTGCCCAGGAGCCTGCAGTTCCCAGTGGGGTGCTCTGGAAGCATTAGGTAGCAGCTTAAAAAGAGACATCTTGTGGGGTGGGGTGCAGTGGGAGGGGCTGATTTTTCTCTCAGTTCATAGACAGCTGGAAGGGGATGCTGGAAAATCAGAGAGGCTGAAGAAAGGGCTCATGAAAAATTGACTATGGCTTGCAGTGGCTGAGATTATCTGCCAGAGCAAAACTCAAATTGGCACAGAATGCAAAAAGCTGTGGAGCTGACTGGAGCCAGAGGCAGGGAGCCCTGACCCTGGAGAGAAGTGGCTGCACAAACCCAGGCAGGGAACCTGCCATATGTTTAGCAGTGAGCCAAAACTGCCCTGAAGAGGTTTTGTAATGTTGGGGAAAACATGGGCCAAGGCAACGGGATTGCAAAGAGATCTGTGCCGAAGGACAGGCAGACCTGTGTCAATCTTCCTGGCAGGATGACATTGATCAAGCAAGATCCGGGGATGGCTTTACTGCCTGATAAACCAAATGGTGCTGTTCAGTGGCTGCCAGAGGAGGTTTTTGGGGGAAGACTTGATCCTGCATGCCTTGGGCAGGCACCTGGCCAAAGGAATATGCCCTGTTTATCACTGGTGCTAAGCAACAGGAGCATGGGTGGCAATTGGTGCAGATTGGACAATGTGTCCAGTGGGATGGCTCCAGTAGCTGTGGCTGGGGGCATCAGGGTGTATTCAAGGAGGCTGGAGCAGACCCCTACAGCAGGACTCAGCCGTGGATTTCAACCCCATTTTGGGAAAGTCCAGGCAGAGGTCCTGAACTGCATACTGACATTTTCTTAGGGGAGCTCTCAGGGGTATTGCTGCTTATCTGCCCCTTGCTCTATGCTCTGCTCTGGCATCTGCTCTTGGCCAGCCTTGGTGACAGGACAGATGGGAAAATATTCTGGCCCAGAAAGATTTTCCTATGTTTGTATGCTGTCTTTTTTTTTTTTTTCTTCCATGCATGTGCCCCAAGCATTGCAAAATGTGAGTAACCTGGCCCTCAGGAACAGGATGGGCTCCTCTCTTCCCTTGTTTGTTACCGTCAACAGAGAGAAAGCCTTTAATGTGGAAAAACCCTTTTCTCTTAGCCTGTGAACCCAGCCCAGACTTGCACTGGGAGCACTGGCAGTGACGTGATTCAGGCTGAGACACCCCACTGAAATGGTTTCAGAGGTGCTAGGAGTCGTGCAGTGACAGTGTGAAAGTCATGTCACAAATCTGTTCACATCTGGCTGGCATGTGTTAATGCTTTTCTGACCTTTTTAAAAATCTTTTAGGCCCCATTTCTCCTCCTGGGAGAGGGTCGAAGTACTGCTGATCACCTGTATCACCTGATATGATGAGATCCTGTTCCCAGAGGATGTCCATTGTCAGCAGAATTAGATTAAATAGAAACAAAATGCAGGGTGCATCCAGGCCCATCACAGAGACTTTTTTCCTGTTGAGAAGAAGTACAGATGTTGTGATGTGAATTTGACAATTTTGCGTAATACTGAAGCATTGCAGGGAGGAGTTGGCAGCTGCAGCCTGCATTCAGCACCCCACTCCTCTGGACCCCTCCTGCAGAGGCTTGAATATCATCCATATTGCTCCATGGCAAGATATTGGCTGAAGTCACTCTTGGGGGGGAGGTGGGGTGGGCATTGGACACACAGCTCATGCTCATCCTGGCCCAAATGTTGTCCCTTTAACACTGCATGGAGACAGCATGGAAGAAAAACATGGAAAGGAGAGGGGGGAAGCAACTTGTCAAGCCATCAGGATAGAATGGGATATAATTTAACTTTTCTGACTTGTTCATATTTCCTCCTTTTCATGTATGTGTCTCTTAAATTTTGCCATGTTTTCTTTCCTGAAAATAAGGCTTAGCACCAGCACCCCTTGTCTGGGGATTAAGCAGAGATTTTTTTTTTTTTTCCTGAGTATGTGAATTAAAAAATATGTGCTTTCCAGACTCCACCCCAACCCAAGTGTCAGAGAGAGAGCAAAAGCTTCCTTTCTCCCTCTGAACACCCCAATGCAAAGGAAAACCTCAAAAGCCATCTTCTGTTTAGTTTTCCAGTTTGTTGGGTTATTTTTCCTAGTGTGCTGGGGTTTTCTGGCTGCTAATGCAAAAAAACGTGTGGCTGGAAAGAAGGCTTTACAGAATATTTTGGCTCCCATTCAGTTAGAGAAGAGTTTTCTAACCAGCCAGTACTGACTCACAGGAAAACTCTTGCAGCTAACCAGATGAGATTCTACCTCCATATCCCACTTGCCCCATAACAGCATAAGAGATTGGTTGATCTTCAGGGTACAGCTAACAATTGCCTTTGTTGGACATCCCAACACACAGGAACTTGACTGAGTCATTGTTCTTTTGATCAGTTTTTTCCCTAGGAGAGCAGCAACACTGGTTGCAGCCCAAGAGCCAGCAGCACACAGTGCTTACCCAGACCATGCCCTGGGCAGGGGCAAGAGGAGGTGGCACAGGTGGGTCCTTGCTGCTGGAGCAGGGGTGTGCGCCTGGGCTCAGCAGTTGCCTTTTCTCCACTCTGCTTCATGCATTTTCCTCTGTTTTAAGTGGGCAGGGTTCAGCCTATCTCTCCTCAGTAGAACAGATCCAGGCCAGACAGATACTAATCAGATGTGACTTCCAATAAGATCCCTGCCTTTACTTTGTCCGTGGGATACAGTTCTGTGGATGGAAACTGCAGTGTTTTATTATTCCTCCAGTTGTTCCAATACTTCTCAGAGAGCAGTGTCATCTCATTGGTATTTCCATGTGCAATCTCTGCCTGGGGTACAGTCTTCCTCCCTACTCTCACTCTTACTAACCGGATTGTTTTGAAGTGACTAAACTGGGAGTTGATACGTGCAGTTCTTTGCCGGGAGGATTTCCAGCAGCGCTGCCGTAGCTTGTAGGCAGAACGTGCAGCAGCATGCAGAGACAGCGGCAGGGCACACACGTGGGATGGGAGCTGCTGCCGTGCCCAGCCCAGGAAAACACGGGCTCCGGCACTGGTGAGAGGCAGGCAGGGAGGAGGACAGAGTAGACTTGCAGATCCATCTCTGCCCTGGCAGTGCCAGGGCTAAGTGCAGGGGAGCGAGTGCCCTTCCACAGACTCGGATGGCTGTGCATTTTCTAGGGAGGCGGGAGGCTGGAGAATGTCTGCTGAAATCTGTTCTGTTTTGAATCTCTAGCCTGAAGCTGCCTGGTTTTGGAGGTTCTGACTGAGACACTTCAGTGAGCAAATACTTCAAGCTCAGTGAAGGGACCTTATCCGTCTCCAGAGCAGGGATGAGCTCTGTCCAAACACTTGCCTGCCACCAACATGGCCCTCTCAGTTGCAGCAGGAATGCTATCCTGAAGACCTACTTGGAGGGTCTTAGCAGGGTGAGCACAGGTGCTGACCATCCTGTGACTTTACGCAGCCTTCACCACGAAGGACAAGAACCACATTTTCCCCTGTGCTGTCCCATGCCAGGGAGCCCACGCATGCCTGGCCCTTGTGCCCACCTCATGGCAGTGGTGTCATGCAGCCAGCAGCCTGTGGTTTCTGTCAGACCAGTTTGGGTGGGCACCTGCAGAGAGGTGATTCTGGTGCTGCCAGCTGCTGGGGCATTGCCACAGGCAATGGGCAGGATGGGTCATCTCTGTGTGACACACACCACGGTCCCTGTGGCACCTGTGGTGTCCTGTGGCACTGGCAGACAACTAGAAACACTTGCAGAGTGACAATGAACAGGGAAATACTGTGATGGAGACTGGCCCTCTGCTCCACCTGCTGGGTGTCAGGGAGTGGCTTCAAGCGCACTAAGCAATTAACTTTAAAAATGTTGTTCCCTTTAGCAACCTGGTTGATAAAGAGGGCTTCTGGAAAGCTGGCAGTGACAAAGGATGCTAGCTGCCCACAGCCGTCTCTATGAGGACAGTTGAGTGAGCATAACAGAGGCACTCACAGATGCCTTCCTCATTGCTCTGACAGCCTCATCACCCCAGGGAGCGAGTCACCCTCAGTGGGACACCCCCTGCTCCTGGGAGCAACCCCCTGCTCCAACTCTGGGGGCTCAGGCAGTGCACTGTCAGAGGGTTGGCTGTGTCTAGTGTGTCTGGCAGAGAGGCTCCAGGATGGAGGAGGGTGCTCCTTGCCATCTGTCTCAGGGTATGGTGACTGGGTTGGTGGATGGGGGTGCTTTCCAGGGAGGAGTATGGGAGCAGGGAGCAGTGCTGCAGGCAAGCAGCTGGAGAGTGCTCAACACACAGAAGAGCCCAGCAGGCTCAAACAAGCACAAACAGCCTAAGGAACCTGAGCTAACAAAGCCGTACCACTGCTTAGGGAAGTCACACTCTTGTCACAGCACGTCTTTTAGCACCTTGTCCTGCTGAAAGGAAGTGGTTTGGGGGACACCCAAGGCTGGGGGACCAGTTCCCATCAGCGGTGAGGGAAGGCTCTGGAGGCTCACTGCCAATCTGAGGCTGTTTGAAGCAGAAGGAAGGCTTCTGGCACCGGTGTGGGATTGCTCTCATGTTGCTCCAAGTGTCTCTTGGCTGGCTGGTGCTACATACAGCCAGTCTGTCTGGCTTCTCTGGGTGGGTTTTTCTCCCTTCTTCAAAGGCTGTTTCCCATCCTAGGCCTAGTCCTGGCTAGTAAGATCTTCTCCAGGGTCCATGTATGTAGGGCCATGCCTCCTGTTTCTTAGGTCTCTGGTCTGGCCGCAGAAAGCCCTGCTCAGTGGGGTGGGCACAGCAGGGCTGAGCCGAGGGAGCCCACTGCAGAGCTGTGACCCCTGTGCTACTCCTGCTGTCCAGCACAAGCCTATCTGCATGGCAAGGGAGCACTGGAACAGACTGTCAGGGGTTTCCAGAGCCTGCTTCCCTTGAAATACACTTCACTTAGCAGATACTATTTTAGCAAGATACTGATTCTAGCCTCTGCTGCCCATTCACCTGTTCTGTGCATAGAAATGGGTTTGCTGACTTGGGGGGCTGAGCTGGCTTGAAAGTATCTGGCTGTAAAGGTAGCCTTGAGTTCTTGTGACTTGATTGTTCCCAACTTGATTTCTCTTCCCCCTCACCCTCCATTGTTGTGTTGTGCCACTGGGAAACTTCTGCCAGCAGCAAAGAGGGAACAAACTTGCACCATCCAGGGTGAAAGGATTTCTCCAGGGCATATTCATTCTGTGCTGCAGCATCTTCTCTGTGCTAGATCTCTGCACAGCTTCAAAAGAAACAGTTCATGGCAGTGCTGTAGAGCACTTTCATCTGCTCTGGACCTTCTCTGGCCTAGGAGAAAGCATGGCCAAAGGAGTTCTCTCTGGCTAAAAATGCCACTTTGCTGACCCTCGGTTAGCAGGGTGGGAGGACCATGAAGTCTGGAAGAGAAGAAGCAGGTGGCAAGAAGAGGCTAACATGTCCGCATATCAGCCATCCTGGATTGCTTTCTGCTTGTCCTTAACTTGAAATTCATTCTCCCTCCCTTGGTTCCAGCAAAGGTCACTGCAGCTTGTACATCTCACCCTGGTGCAGAGCTCTGGAGCTTGGCCACATTCATCCTGTTGTTCACAGCAACACCCTTCTCAACCCTCTTCAGACTCAGAGATTAATTGCACAGCTACAGAGCAAGCCTGTGTGCCTCAGGAAGAGCTGTGACACATCATTATTCCCTGTGATGACCAGGGTCCTCCCAAGGGAACTTCTTCAGTTGAGTACTGCTGATCTTTTTCTGTGCCATGGTTTAACCCCAGTCTGCAACTAAGTACCATCAGCTGCTTGCTCACTCCCTCCACTCCTGCTGGGATGGGGAGGAGAATTGGGAAAAAGTACAATGCTTGTGGATTGAGATAAGAACAGACAACTTTGGATGAAGAAGCACAGTCCCAGAGTGACTCCACTTGTACAGACACAACTACTTTATAGGGACTGGGAGTTACAATAATTCAGTAAGTTAAAGAAACAGGATGGGTACAAGGAGGTCATGTGTGTCTGCTCATTACTGAGCTGAGAGTGTTATCCTTTCTCTGTGTGATGTGTAATTGCTCAGTTACATCACTGGCTCTGCAGTGGGGTGTCAGCTTGGGCGGGTGATCTACTCTTCGCAGCCTGTTTTGTATGAACATGATGCTTGCAGCCTGGCCACCCAACCCCCTGACCATGTCCTGCTTTCCTGACTGCCAGAATGGATCAGGGTTCCCAGTACATTTAAAGGCTGTCATGGGCTCAGTGGCGTTCCCACAGCTCAGCTGGGTCAGTAGAAATGCCAGTGTGCCCAATCATGGCAAACATGAGCCATGGGAAAAATAAAATACACAAGGGGCCAGCTCTGCTCTCTGTGCCCAGCCTGCTGTTGCATTGGAAATGCTGGTGACCTGGAAGTAGGGACACACGGGAGAGACCTGGTCTGTAACTGCTCACAGCCTGCTGGTCTCTGCCACATGTTTTTCAGTACTGCCATTTCTGAAGACCTGGAGGCTTTCTTGAGTCTCTGAGAGTGTTTTATCTGTTCTGAATAAAGTAATCTTATCACTCCCTAATGGCAGGCTGTTGACCCTAGACACTCATTTCATGATGTTTTCACCCAAGGAGATTGAATGCAAGAGATGGGGAGTTAAGCAGAAGGCTCAGAGGCATTTTTGTGCTGTGCACCTACACACAGAACTCCAGATGACTGAGGTGCTTTCTCATAAGTAGTCAGACCTGTCAGGGTGGTTCTGGTAACACCCGACTTTGGACAGCAGAGGTGCTGGTTGCAAATGCACTGGCAGCCTGTTGCTATTGCAAACTACAGAATAAGTGAGGTGGAAATGACCTCTCCAGGTCTCTAGTCCAACCTCCTGCTCCAAGCAGGGCCCTCTAGATCAGGTAGCTTAGGATTGTGAGCAGCAGAATTGTGAACATCTTGAAGAATGTTGTTCCTAAAGCCTCCATGTGCTCCTGTTCTAGTATTACTCATGGGAAATAAATTTTTGCTGGTATTTGATAAAATTTTTGCAGGTATACAAGATCCCTATCCTAGCCCATTATTACTTATATGTGGTTTTTTGCCTTACTGGTGCATGACAGAGTCTAAAGGCACTTTTTGTCAAGGCACAACAAATGGTTTTTTCCCTCCTCATGAGCCCAAACAGTTTTCTTTTCAGAGTTAAAAATCTCCTTTTCCTCTTCTGACGACTTTTTAAAAGGATCTTCTTTCTCTGTGGGAGTGGAAGAACTCCTTAAAATATGCAGGTTTTTCCTCTTTTTGGACTCAGTTACATAGCAACAGGTGGTACTAGGAGTTTACAGACCCTTATGCCCAGAGTTTAGAAAATCTTTACTTTGGCTGATCCATGGAGATGACTTGCATATTGCTTTGTCCTATTTGGTTCTGACATGAATACTATCTATCTCTCAACTGACAACAACACATATGCTCAAGTTTTAAACTTTGATTATGGTTGCAGATCCCTAAACTCTCCTGGAGAATTTGGCTGGTCATGGCATGGATAGGTGCACTGTTTGCCATGTAAAAAACTGGCTGTGTGGCAGCACCCGGGAAGTGTTGGTGAATGGCATTACATCCAGTATGTGGACGGTCACCAGTGGGATTCCCCAGGGCTCGGTGTTGGGGCCAGCCCTGTTTAATGTCTTTATCAATGATCTGGCCAAGGGAACTGAGTGCATCCTCTGGGCAGAGGGCAAGCTGATAGGTGGAGACAGCACCAGGGATAAAATTTGCATTTTGCTTGATTGTCAGGATTTACATTTAATAACACAGCTTAGTGGAAATGGCCATGTTAGGTTTACGGTTGATGACCTTAAAGGTCTTTTCCAACCTAAATGATTCTATGAATCTTAGTAGATGAACTTAATCATTGATGCGACCTCCCATTCACAACCATTTCACTACAGCTTTGTGCATCCAGCTGTATTTATGTCTCCTACCACAGGCCTAGGGAAGGCAGAAACATTGTGGGGCAAGCTATGAATCCCATGCAAATGCAAAGCTGATTTGTAGAAATTCAGAGAGAAGCAAGCTACTTGGAGTTTTCCAAAGCTTACCAGAAGGTAAGAGTGTGCCTGCTGATAGCTACTGTATAACAGCCCCAAAGCCTCCTACAGAAACCACTCCTCTCTTTGACAGATGCTCTTCAAATGAAGAGAGAGGGTTCACTTCAAGTGCCCATTTACAGACATCTGCATATTGCTGGATAGCCAAAATATTTGAAGGGGACTGGCAAGTAAGAAAGGACTTCCAGGAAACCCAGGCCCTTTCAGGGCAGCAGGTTGGGGCTTGCTACAATATCCCACAGAACCTTCAGTGACACCAGATATTACTAGACAAGTTAAAGACCCCAGTCCCAGCCCTATTTGCTGCTCCAGAGTGCTTCACAGTCGGATTTTTCCCTGGGGAAGCTGGAGCAGACTAGCTTAGGTAGGAACAGTTTTAGGTCAAATTTAAACACTTTTGTACCTAATATCAGGAAGGAGTATTCAGAACTGCTTAAAATATAAAACAAAACACATGTACCATAGTCTTGCACAATTTCTTACCAGTTGACAGAAAAAGCACTTAAAAGGGTTAATTTTTCCTCAATGTAAAGATAAGACTCTGTCACAGAGAAAAGTTGGGGTTTTTTTCTGAGGTTATCTAGCTAAGAATTCCCAGCCCAGAAACCTACGCTACTTCTATAGATGTTTAGAGTTTAGAAAATGAAGCAGGTTGCTACGTGACCACCTCGAGAATCACAAAGCTAAGATAGAAGCCAGTGCAATCCTACACATGGCAATGAATGCCACAGCTTCATCTGTGAGTCATCTGCCCACAGAACAACATTTCTACCAAATTGTGTGCCATGGAGTCTCCTTCATCAAATATACCTAGATTCAATGATCAGGAAAAAGCAAGTGAACTTTGCCAAGTAAATGAGATTGACCGTGTATCAATGGCACTAATAATGCAGTTGAAAACAAACAGCTCCTAACAGAACGTTTATGCATTCAAACTATGAGGATGAATAAAAAGCCTTTCCTAAACGCCCTTCTGAGAACACAAAATGAGATTTAAAAGAAAAGAAATGCTGCCGCCTAGAGAGCAAGGTGGAAATCCACAAATCCAAACTCTTCGTTCTGACTCTCTCCCACAGGAATCAGGCATGGCTTTCCCTTCTGCTCTTGCTCATGGTCCTGTGTCACCCAGGAGAGACTTCTCTCTTCCTCTAGATACCAGTGTTAGCCAGTATTAACCAGTTACACCTCTGGCTGAGACCCTTCAAAGGGTGCCTGAAGCAAGGGGCTGAGCACTTCCAAACTACCCACAGCTAAGCTGGGAGCTGGAGCCCAGTTGTCCCAGAAAGCACACACGCTGCCTGCTGAGCAACAGTACGTGGAGTTCAGGGAACTTTTTAAAACATGTTTCCTGGGCAAATTTAAAAAAAATTAAAATTCCACAGGAGGGAGAATTTAATTCTGGAATTTAATCAGCTAAATAAAGCTCTTCTTGTAACTCAGCCAGGGAAAAAAGCCATTCATCTCCACATTTCATTAGCAAAAGCCAGTAAGACATCTTCTGACCTTCCTTTCATCTATGGGGATGGCTGCACATTCTCTGCCCAGTGACATCAGGAAGTGCAAGGCAAAACCATTGTTTTTCAAACCCGAAGTCACTGACCTGAGAACGTTCCTGAGGCATGAAGTATGCTGTACATACCTGCCTGCACTGCTGCTGCCCAGCAAAGCCTGACAAAGCCATTGTCTGGGACCAGGGGGAGAGCAGGTGCTGCTTGGCTTAGATCAAAGCCACCTGTGTATTACCAAGCGCTGTAGGGCAACCCAAACACAGTTACTTTCAAGCAACATGCAAAAAACAGGTGCTCAGTGGAACAGAAAGGAACAAACCTAAGATATGTGCCCATATCCATGCCACGTACAAGGAGAGGACCAAACCCCGACGCTTGCACACCCTCCCTGTGGCAAGGCCCCCCAGAGCTACTCTGGAGTTCACCCCTTCACAGAAGTCTTGAGCTTTCCAATTCTGCTGGGTGTTTGCCACAGGAAGTGGCTCTTGGGTGCCAGCCAGGCCAGTGACATCATTGCCCCAGGGAGCAGAGCCCAGAGGGATGGGGACCTGGAGGGCAGTGCATACCCCTTGCCCATGCCTCCAGCATTCCACACCAGTCCTTCCTTCCTCAGCAAGAGCAGATGGTGCCCAGGTCACTGCCCTCCACCAGCAGGACCTGCAGGTTGGGAGCCAGGGGCAGAGGTTTGGCACGTGTCAGGTTGCCATCACCAGTTTGGTAGCCACCACAGGAAACCCCTCCAGTGGCTCTCCAGGGGTCGCTGGCACCTGTGGGCTCAGAATATCCCAGAAACAAAGAGTACTGCCTTTGACAGAGATGCTGGAGCCTCCTTGATCCCAGCCAGGGCTGTGGGAATGGCACTTGGTACACATTCACTTCCTTCTTTGGTACACTCAATCCCTTCTCTGGACAACTGACCTACTGGTATAGAGTCAGGACATCTCTTTCTTATGATCCATCTTTTGTAAGAAAATAAATCAGGGTTCAGGTTATAACTGTACTATGGATATGTTTATGAACACTGGTTTTAATACAGTAAACATACTTGAAATATGCAAGCTTGTTTATTAAGACAGGCTACTTAAAAGGTACATCTAAGGCATTGTTTCCATTTGGACTGGCTGTGACCCTCTTATTTTCCTGAAAAGTGGTCATCTGTCATATCAGCAAGTTCCCCGTCGAACAATTTTTACATGCTTGTGCTCTTCCCTACAAACAGAAGAGAAATATATTAGAAGAGGAGCACTACTTGAATTTTACAGACATGTTTTATAAAGCGGACTCTCTCATGTCTTTCTGTGTGTTCAATTAAATGCAGTGATGCATTAATTGCATCACTTACTGTAAGCATTACCACAAAGTAACCATGATGCAAAAATTTATGAATCACATATACAGAGTAACTTACCGCAGGCTTTGTTACCTATAAAAACCTGATAAAACCAATACAAATCTGAGAACTGTCAAACCACAGGACAAATCTCACCAGGAGGACTAACATGTCCATTACAAAGCACTAACACAAGTTAAACTTCGCAGTCTCTGAGGTGCGAACCAGTTCTAAGGCTTACAATATTTCCACCTTTCACATGGGAACTCAGTGGGAAGGGTGTGCATCCTGACGCACCTCTGCATCTGAGGCTTCACTAAATTTTGAATGTGTGGTTCTCTGAATGCTGGAATCTTATTTAAGGAAATTTTAGCCAAGTACCCCTCAGTTTGGGAACACTGGTTTGGTTTTTTGCAAGTCCTATAAATAGTATTTTGGGGAGCTCCATTTACAAATCTGAATTTACCAGGCAAGTGCAGATAGAAAAAGAAAGTAATACAATGCAAATTGTCCTAGATGGTCAGTTTGTTTCCTTAGTAGAATCAAGCTGGTTTACTCCTCATGAAATTCAAGAGACTTACGTTTACCCAAAAGCAGGGTTAATCTGTACTAATAGTTTTATCAGGGATCTTTTTAACCAGAAGGTAGTGGAGCAGATTAGGAATATGAAAGGCAAAATCAAGGCCAGGGGATGTAAAACACCAGTAAAGATGTAAGGAGAAGTTCTGGCTGAAGGACAGCCCTTACACTAAACCCTGCAAAGACAGCTGAAGCTGCTGCATCTATTTCCAAAGAGCACGTGTTGCTGTCGGACTAGGTTTAAACTAAGATCAGATGTTGTCATTGCTACTGGACACTGAGTGTGGAAGAGACCTGGGATTTGAGCACTAACTTGAGAATGGATTAAATCTAAGCTTTAAAAGAAAAAAAAAAAGTAGGGAGGAAAACCAACTTTGATCTTACAGTTAAGGGGCTTTACTGCAGAGCCAGGATGGGCAGGGTCTGTGCTTCACCTTTGCTCCAGGTGTCTCATGTTATCATGGATCAACCACAGCAACCTCTTCTGTAGCACTCCATTCACACAGGGCTCAGCAGGTGCCCACACAGTCCTGCATGGCTAAAACAGCTCATGGACAGTACTGTCTTGGCCATCAGGGAAGTACAACTCCCTTTAAAAAGTCCCTTCATGGGCTTAAATATGGGCTAGAACACATCTGCAAGTTGGCCATTGAGAATCACTCCAAGTTAATTGAGAAGTGCCTGTTTTGTAATTTAGTACTGGATGTGTCCATGTATCTGTTTCTGTATCACCACATTACACTATTTCAGCAGCTGGTCATGCAGCTTGCTAAATAGGGCAGAAAAATCTCTGTTCTGTCCTCCTAAGAAGTGTGACAGACTGTACCTTAGATTACTTGGAGAGGAATGACCATTGCTTATGACTATGGACAGTTCTTCAAAGCTGAAATTCCTCCAATAAAGCAATGTGTTTTATCCGTGTTGTGTTCATGCCAAGTCAAACACTTTAGAACAACAACTCCAGACTGAACTAGAAGGCCCCCAAATGTGCCAACTACTGAACTATAGAAGAAAAACCATCAGGAGAGTATCTGACCATCCTGTGTCCCTTCAGACCAAAATACATGTTTCTGAGCATGTAAGAAGACAGCAAAAAAAAGATAGTTACGACAAAATTCTATCTTGTATGTATAATTGGATCTAATTTCATGTATCACACAAAACGTGTCCTTTACATCTTAAACTAAAAAGACATAAGCCCCATCACTAATTACACTTAAGGAATTACTTAAGGAGTTGAAATAAGCAACAGATTTGACTGGAGAACCCTTTGTTCTGTGTGTAATGCTGTATTCAGGAATCTGCCATGCATCCATCTGGAACTGAGGGATCATGCCTAAAAAATAAAGCATCTAGAAAAGTAAGGATGGATCTCAAAGCCCATCCTTCTGCTCTGAAAGGATCAAAGATACTGTTTAGGTCATGAGATGCTCTCTGGTCTGTATCTCCACAATATGGATTTGCACTCTCTATGGGCGATACTCAGCACTTCTCTTTGTCTTTTATTGTACTGATTTCACTCAATTTCTCCAGATCCCTGAGCATTTTTATGATATCCTGCACAGATCATCATATCCATGCCATCTTGCAATTTTTATTACATAAAATATAATAACACTTTCCAATGTAAAATGCTGATCACTGCTTTTGAACCACAGCATGTCAAACTTCTGTGATTTCATCCTTTAACAATTTCAGCTGAATAATTGTTTGTCTGCTTCTGTGAATGTCAAGTGGAGATAATGTAAAATGCCTTATAAATGTCATGCACCAATGCTTCTACTTCCTCCTACTCTGTTTGGCCAAGTTATTGTGCCAAAAAACTAAATCTCATGGATTTGACCGGATTATTTCTGACAAATCTGTATCTGCTTTGCTTACTTTCCTCTTTACCTTTGGCTATGTACAAAGCCAATCACTTAATAACTTACTCCAACAGCACTCTAGGCAGGAAAGATGGGTAGGCTCCTAATACGTAACATTCCAGAACCTCTTTTCTTCCCTTTTAAGAGATTCTACTGTGTGTGAATTTTGATTTCTTTTTTTCTATGCTATAGGTTTACCAATTTTCCTTGCAATCTGTCGTTTGCTTGTGTAGTTTGTGTTGTGTTCTGGTGAAAGTGTTAGCAAATTCTGCAGATCTGCATGACACACTTCAGCACTTTCTTTACAGTATTACCTTGAGCGTCCTTTGACACCTTTGCCTCTTTCCTTATTCTGGCCTATGTTTCCTCTGTCTTGGTCATTTGAATTTTGTAAATCATCTGGTCAGAATTAATCTTTCCTCTGCCCCAAAGTCAGAAACACATTTCAGCCTTCCGTTTCTTGAGATCTATCTGTTCGTAGGTTTGTAAGTTCCCCTCACTGCTATTCTGCTACTCTCACTTCTACCCTCTGCTGGAAACAAATGATCTTTTATTTAATTTGTATAAATTGCCTTTTACCATCAAAATTCTATTCACAGCAGTTCCTCTCAGTTTGTATGGAGAGACTGCTCTATAAAGGTTTCCAGTCAATTGTAATGGGAAGTAATAATGCTCACTAGATACTGATTCTGTGTTTTCAATTTGTTTTTAAAAATTATTACCTTATTAAAGAATAAAATACTCTCTCTCAAATATCAGGCAGTCTTTTTCTTGATTTTTAGACAACCTGAAGGCAAAATAGTATTTTCCCCTAACATTTAGCAATCTTACTCTTCTTTGTGAAAGAAGTACAGGCGATTGGATCTTGAACATAAATATTTTATATTTAAAGCTGCATTTTGGGTGGGATCTTTCATGTTTTCTGATGGAGTGTGGAAGGGTCTGGCACTATATTCATAGGTAGTATGGCATTGTATGAACATGACAGGCAACCTCCTCTAAGATGCTCCTTCTCAGGAATTACTAATACAAATACTCAGTACATCCAGCTGACTGAATGCAAATTAAGCCATTTACAGGTATCGCAATAAAATCTGTTGCAAGGGATTCATGGCTGAGAGGACACTGCTGAAACTGCAGTGCAACAGTGTGAATGATCCAAAGCTAGTAAATGATCTGTCAGTTACCTGGGATGTCAGGGTGAATGTTCTGCTTGCATATAGGGAAGGGAAGGACAGAATTAAGTGACTACCTGTTAGCAAGGCAGAGCACACACTCGTTTCCATAGGTCTCTCCATCCGTGCCACAAACTGGATGGTAGTCCCTTGGACATGTATGTGAACCATAGCTGTCACAGTCAGGCTAGGGAAGACATGTACAAAAAAAGCTTAAGTTACACCATTTGAAACAGGTTTCTGCTCATGTTCTGAAGAATCCTGACATGCACAGAAAAAACGTGTCCAACAGGAGCTGGCATAGCATTTTAAAGTGCCACATTATTTTTTATGCTCTTATGGGAATTTATCACTTGAGGCTTGGCTCCTGCTGCCTGGCACGGCTCAGCTGTGGTGTCAGGACATATGTGTGCCCCACTGCGCAGCCCTTCTGACCTCTGAGCGTCAGCGGGACACACGGACAGCGAGTCCCCATGACGGGCAATGCATCGAAGATGGTAAGAGATGGGAATCACCAGGGCTTGTGTACTGCGGAGCCAGCAGCCTCCCGGGCCCCTCAGCTGTGGGGAGAGCCCCCTGCTCAGCGCCGGAGCTCCGGAGCCAGGGCAGGCACAGACCCCCAGCGTGAGGCCCGCGGCCCTGGGGAAGGGGCAGCCGGCAGCGGGAGGCAGGGGGGACGGCGGGGCGGGCGGCACTCACCGAGTAGCTAGCCATGGCGCCGGGACACGAGAGGAGCCCTGTGGAGAGCAAGCGGCGTTAACGGCGCCTGGTCCCGCACGGGCCCCCGACCTCCGCGGGACCGGCCCTGCCCGTTACCGACCGGGCGCTGCCCCGTGCCCGCAGCCCCTGACTGTCCGCTCCCGGGACACCCTGACTGTCCGCCGTCCCATCCCGGCATCCCCGACCAGCCGCTGTCCCGTCCCGGTCCCGGCTCCCCCACGACCAGCCGCTGCCCCGGTACCGGCCCCGACCAGCTGTCGTCCGGCACCATCCTGCGCCGGTTCCCCGCCCTGCCTCCGGATGGCTGTGGTGCCCACCCCCGGCTTTAGATTCCGCCGCCGCGCCGCTGAACGAGCCGGGGCACGGTACCGGCTCAGGTTTGCCCTTCCCTGAGACGGGACTGCGCGGGGCACGCTACCAGCCCGTTTCCCACTACCCCGGCACCGCCTCTCCTCCTCTCCCCAGCGCGGTACCGGCGAGGAGGACGGGCAGCAGCAGCAGCAGGAGCGCCGGCAGCCGCGCCATGTCGCGAACTGAGCGGGCGGGGACGCGGCACGGGCGGCTCGGGGCGCAACGGCCGCGCCGCGCGGGGGAGCAACGGCGGAGGGGGCGCGGGGCGGGGCGGGAGCGGGGACACGCGCGACTGGGATGCCAGGGCGGGAACGCGGGGTTGAGCACGGCAGGAACCTCCCCAGAACACCCTCACGGGATGGAAAACTTTCCCGTCGCAGCTGGGCAGGTGGGCAGCACAGTTAATGGCGGGGCGCCGGCTGTAATCTCAGCGTTCCCCGGGCTTCCCTGCTTGCCTTCACCTCCTTAGGGTTGTGCTTTGATTGCAGTGTCTTGGGCAATGCAGCGAGGTTGGAAATACTCACGCAGTGCCATGCGGCTTTTAAGGTCATATCCCCCATCTCGTCATAAAGTGACATGAGATGGCTTCTGCTGACCTGTGAGTGCATTCCTGCCAAGAGGAACGGAAAAACTAGTACAGTCCCAGCAATAAAGCAACCTGCCTGCCTCCAAAGACATGAGAATACAGGGGGCTGGAAAGCCTTGGCACGCTGTCCTGCCAGCATGGCTGGGTGTGTCGGCAGCACTGCTTTCCAAAGAGTATCTTATCTGTCGGTCACTGATAAGAGTGGTTAGCTTTGCAGAGCCCAGATGTTGGCTTTGCACAGAGACTGGCTGTGCAAATGTTTTTATGCAGTTTCTTAAGATCTAGGGTATGAACTTGTTGTGAAATGGCCTGTGCTTCTGTGTATGAGCTGGTGTTAGACCTGTCAAGTGTTTTGATATGCCCCACACAGGTACATACACAGGCATCACACACACCTTTCTTGTCTGTGTGTCCGCCTCTGAGTCCTTTCAAGTATGGCTTTTCTTTCTGACAGTGTGCCCTGCCTATGTGGCATCATAGGGAGGTTATTTTATTATCTGCTTAATATGTTCTTATTCCTCCAGGTAACCTCTGAAAATTGATAGCAGTTTCAGATTTTCATTCAGTGCCCACGTTTGTGATGATTACCCAACACAATGAGTCTCTGGCTTGGCTATTTTAAGCAAGATGCCTAATCAGAACGTTTTGTGGCTGGTGAAGCATGTAGAGGGTTATTTCTCTCTGCTTGATCTCCTTCCCTAGCTTTCCCAACTTTCTGCCTCAGCTTTGCCTACTAAGCCATTTGAGATGAGGGTGTCTTTCTGTTATCTTGTTATTAGTGGGATGGTTGCTGCATTTGCCATCCTTGGAGGAAGGATCGGAAGGGGGTTAAATACTGGAGAGTTATGCTGGTGTGGGTTTCCTTGTTTCTTGAAGGTGTGATTTTTCAAAGGGAAAGGTGCCAGCTGAAGGTGAAGAAAGCACAACCACAGGGAAGGTGAAGAAAGCAAAACCAAGGCTAGAAGTTCTCTCTTAGATTGTGAAGTTTGTAAGTTCCTCTGAACAGTTAAATGCAAAGCTCTTGCACAGAAAAAAAGCCTGAGCAACATGAACCAAGTAAGAGCTCAGTGTTCCAGCTGTTGGTAGCCCAGACGAGCTTTGTCCTGAACAACTCCTGCACAACAGGCACTAAATGGGTGTGTACTGTCATAATGTCACCTAAGAGAATAGCTGCCCCCTAAAAAATGTTCTCACACTGATGTATTTTCCAGCATATTTAATGTTAATTCCATGGTCATCAATGTGTTGCACTTGATCCCAGATAAATGGCGTGAATGGGACCATTTGGTTAAACATCACTTCAGTGGCCTTTCTGTGACAGCAGTATGAACTCAGTCACAGCCGTGTGTTCTGCCCTGGATGTTTCCTCTTGATGTTGCAGAGAAAATAGGGAAAAGTAAAATGAAGGTGCTCTATTAATTCTTAATGTGACAATCATATTTGAAACTGGTGCCAGTCTTTTCAGTTCTGAAAGCATTTTGTTTCACTACTTGTATTTTTCTACTGGGAGTATTTAATTTTGCCTTATTTGAGTAAAATTTTAGAGACAAGTCTTTAGAGAAGGGAAAATTATAGAAATGAGATTTTAAACAGAAGAAAAGATAACTTACAAAATTTTTCTTCTGACAAGATTGAGTGTCTATTACAAGATACTAATTTTCTTTTGTAAATTATTAAGAACTGGAGGCAAGGAAGAGTATAATTATGCAGAGGGCTTCTTAATAGCTTTTGTATTCTGTTAGCACATTTCTGATATGAATGCTGAGTCACTGGAAAGGAAAATTGCAGAATTATTTGCATATCTCCTAGAAGTTATCTTCTTGTTAACGTCAGGTAGCTGATTAATAAACATGGAAAATAATAATGATCCGAACATCTAGGCTGCAGGGAACAATGCATAATTAGAAGTTACATCCCTACAGAGAAGGTCTGTTTCTGCCTTATGCTTAGTGGAATAACCCTCTGTGCTTGGAAGCTAGAATTTATTTGAACTTCACTCAAACTCTTCTGGTGCTCCACAGCCTTGCTGCTACTCCAGTGAGTGATGGGCAGGTGTTTCTGAGATGTACCTCAGTCCAGGTACCAGGAGGATTGGGACTAAGGGACTGGATTGCCTGCTACCTTAAACTCTAGATTCATCAGTGTGGCATGAAATACCCTCTTTGCCACAGGCTGTGGTGGTTTCTAAAGGTTTAGAATTGAAAAACAGAGTTGCAAGGTAAGAAACCAAGAGGTGGCCTTAAGAGCATGAAAATTCCCACTTGAACAGGTTCCTGCAGGCTGCTGCAGGCAGGAGGGTGACACATGGGAAGTCTGAGTATGCATTTGCTCCCGTTTTCTCTAGACTGTTGTTGCTGGCCTCTTGGAGAGCAGAGGCTGGTGAGAGGGATGCTACAGTGACACATCCTTGCATCCTTGCATTAACCTGCAGTTAATGTCCTCTTGCAGCTCCCGGTCACTTGGGGGAGAGTTAATCCACTGTAGCAGCAGGACAGTGCAGCTGGCGGTGGGCCTGTGCTGCTGCAGGTGGTCTGGAAGGGCACAGTGCTTGGGCACAGTGCTTGGGCATATCCCAGCTGCACTTGTGCCATGTACATGTGAGTCTCTTGCCATAAGTACAGGAGTTGGTCTTTCCACCTGAGTAACTGCAGGGGTAAAACCAATCAACGTAGCACAGGACAATCAAAAGTGCTTCTGAGCTGCTTTTTGGCACGCTGTCCTGGGGTGGCACTGCTGAAAGCCTCTTTCCTAAGGCACTGGGGGGCTCCTGCCTCTGATCAGACTGGAATGCCCTAGAAATGATTTGGCACTTGCTAACTGGCTGATTCTGCCAACCTGAACCTGCACAGCAGCAGGGCAGAGATGGACAGAGGGGGAGGATTTTTCTAACGTTTTAGTCTCCCTGACAAAGATTCCTGCAGGAAAGAAGTCAGCAGCACTGAGAAGAATGATAGGCTTTTGGTGTAAGTGTGGGTTTGTTGTGAGTGGGGAATCAGTTCCAGTTGACAAGCTTCCTCCCTGACCAGGTCCTGAGTGCTGAGCTGTGGCATCATCTCTAATTTTGGTAGACTCCTCCAGGCTGTTTCCATAGAGGCTGGGTTCAAAGGTTCATAGAAAGATGTGGAGGAAGCTCCTCATCTCATACACTCCCTCACCATCCTGTCAGTGGCATTCCCACCTCCACACCACTAAGATATTGCTCTGGGGGTCCTATCTGTCACACACAGCCCGTGAATCATTCCCTTCAGTTGTGCTCCTACGTTTGCAATCCCACGTAGTCCCAAAGACAGGATCCAGGCCTCAGGGATTCAATTATGTACACTCCACTTAGTCTTTCCATCCTTGATCCCTCTGTGCCCATTCATTTTGCTTCATCATGTGCTGTTCTCGGCTGTATCAGTCACAGATGGGCAATTCATCCTCTCCTGTTTCCCACATGAATCCCATCTATCACCTGCCTGTCTTTGAAATTAATTTACTGGCTGGCCAGCTGCCCACTTTGTGTCCCTGGTTCCTTCCCACCCGTACATAACACGGGGGGGTGCTCCCTGAAAGGGGGTGGCCACAGGTGCTGCAGTGTTCTGTGCCCTAAGGAGCATTGCTGACCTGTAGGCAGTGCTCTGGGACAGGACTGCTGCATGTGCTGTGGGACAGGGGGAAAGGGCTGCCGGGAGGTACCCACACCCTCCTGGATCTGCTCATGCTGTCATTCACCGTCACAGCACAAAGCAGCAGCCTTCTGCCTGGCAGAGAGATGTGTGCGTATTGCTGCTGTGCTCAGGCTTGAATGAGGGCTTTAGTAATCCCTGGAGCCTGCAGAAAGCTCCTGAAGGGTGTCCTGATGGGCAGAAATCAACACAGTTTTCTTTTTTCTCAAGCCTCCAGAAGGCCTTTCCTGCTGTTGTTTTCAACTCAATTAAGCACATCTGTCAACTTGATCTGTCATGGACAGGTTTACAGGTGCTGGCTTTGACTTCTGCTGTGTGCTAGTTCAAATGACTCATGGCAGAGCTGGGCCACCATCCTGCTGGAGGGGACACACACTTTGTCTTAGTGATTTGCCCAGGATCATAACTCCTTTGGAGGGAGGTGGTTGGTCCCAGTGGCATTTCTTGTGTCAAAAGTTTTCTCAAAAAGCAGAGAGTTTCAGGACAGGCTTTAAAGCTTCTTCTAACTGCTTAAAGGAGACAAGGTTAAGGGAACCTACCCAGAAGGCTGCTCACCTTTTTCTGGGTGCTAAGGCTGAACCCAAACCCCATAGCTGACCTGCAGCTATAGAGGAACAGCTTGGCTGGAGGGTCAGCAGAAACTTTTTTCAGCTGTGAAAGGGCAGAGGGTGTCCATGGGAGCAAAGCTGCTACTGCATCAGTGCAGTGCTTGAAAGTGAATGGATCCAGCAATACTTGTCTTACTTCTATATGAGAAGACACTTTGAAAGGTCAAAGGCATCTTCTTTAATGCCCACCTGTTGCTCATAAAGTGAGTGGTTTCAGCCAGGGCAGTACCTATGCAGATCTGCTTTCAGAGACAGACTCACACCCTCTTCACCCTCCAGGAAAAAGCTTTGTGAAGGGTGTGATCATTTAAGAAATGTGGTCCCCACCTCTATTCCAGCAGAGCTCCTGTCCAACTTCTAGTACCCTTGGGCTGGGTTTGTAGGATGTGGACGTTTTACTTGCTGGGGGAAAGGGATAGATAGCTATGAACAGAGAGGGCAGGTGGAGTGGAGGAGAGGGAGTATGTTCAGCTCAGTATGTCCATTTTCCCAGTGCCCTGTTTATGCAGCACTGTGCCCTGAGCATATTTCATGACACTGTGTGCTCTCTCTGACCCTATAAAGAAAGGTATTCTTATCTTGAAGAACCCACTCAATGTACTTTATGCTCTCCAGGAGTGAGGATGAACTGCGGATAAGGATTTCACAGTTGGCTAGTTTATCTCAGTCAAGCTTTGATGCCTGTCCACCTGATGGATCGCCTGGTAAAATGGAGGATAAAAAGACCTTTATTCACCAGGGAAGACGATGACGGCTTGGAGATGGAGATGAGTTTGCTGCAAAGATGGCAGGCACCATGCCCATGAAGGCTCAGTGCTGCTGAACTGTCTCTTCTCTGTGAAGGCCAGTGACAGAGGCACCACTTTGCAATGTCTGGCTGTGTCTCACTGCCTGAACCACTGACAGCCACCACTTTGGGGTCTGGATTTTCATTAGGAACCTACCATAGATCAAGGGAGGAGAACAGCAAATGGAGGAGGGGGTGGTAAAGCCTGGGCCTTGTTGGAGACACCATTTCTGTGTGGTTCTGCTGGATGGAAGACCTTCAAAAGTCAGGAATCCCCAAAACACGGCCTGGGCTTGAGGATGATGGAGGCAGGTAAATGTCAGCTTTGTTCCTCTGTCATCCTTCTATGGCCTGACCTGGCCTGTACTCTTCCAACACAAAGCTGTGATTTCTCTTGCCCTTCTTGCTTCTACTGTGTTTTGGTTCTGTTACTGGAGAGCAGAACCACAGAACCACAGTTACCTGAACTGCTCTGTAGTTCAACACGAGAGGCCAAGGTTGCCCAGCCATTACTGGAAGTATTGTGCTTTTGGATTTAGTTCCATGCCACAAGCAATATCAATTTAGGAACTGCAAAAGCTTGGTAGATTTTTCTCTACCAGTGCTCTCAGGCTCTGCTGAGCCCAGACTTTTCTGATCAGTGGGGCACTTGTTAAACTGATTTACTCAATTCTTATTTTCCATAGTGAGAGCAGCTAGATCTCATCTGTGTCTTAGGAATCTCTATTTTACTAGATTCAGGTGGTTTCTTTCAAGAGATTTTAGTGAGTTGGAGTGGGTGGAAGGGTGCCAGAGAAACAGTTCCTGATCAAAGTAATTGATCCAGCTGAGACATCAGGATTTGGCCATAGCTTGTTAGTGAGCCAAGGGGTTGTTGGAGGTGTGAGGATAGTTTTCCCCTCTCCTGCTCTGGCTCGAGGAGTCTACAGGCTTGTCTTTGCACCATGTGGTGGCAGCCTTGCACACGGTAAGTGCTCTGTCTTGCCGGCTTGCGTGACTGGTTTTGTTTGCAGCATTTTTTTAGGGTGAAGAGCTCAATGGTCCATTTATGCTGTCAGCTGGATAATATTGTACTGTAATATAGTGGTCTCATCCTCACAGCATCAGCAGTGCACGACTGCTTCCTTTCCTTGCTGTGCTGGGGACACCTATAATTCCATGTAAAACTGCCTGTTCTGGTGGGCTCAGTGCTTCAACATCCATTGTCAGCGCTGCAGGAGTGACAGGGCTGTGCAGGAATGAGGGCATGAGGATGTCTGGGGCATGTGAGATCTCACCCAGCTGTTCAGATCCCTGCCTGGCAATCCTAGAGGCTTCCAGGAGCTGTGGGCAAGGACTGGTAGCAGGTAGCCAGGGCCATTCCTAGCTGACTCTCTTCCTTTTTCCCCTGCTAATTCACACAGGATTTTTCTTGTCTGTACTGTGTCTCACTCTGAGCCCCATTTGGGAGGGCTGGGATCTCTTCTGCTCACAAGTGTGCCTGTGCTGGTGCTCAAGGGGAGGAAGGGGACAGGTGGTATTTATCTTGATTGAGCTGCAGGGTTGTGTTTGGCAGGGCTTTCCAGCAGCAATGGCTGAGCAGGTTGTGGGCATACTCAGGAGTGAGTCACCAAGTAATAATGACAGTAGGAAGCGGAGAAGAGAAATGCTTCAGGAGTTGTTCAGCTTTTCCTGCTGGGAGCCAAACACAGGGGCAAGGTTTACTTGGAGCGGCAGAAAGCATCTAAACTGAAAGGTCAGCTGAGGTAATCTGGGGACGTGGCTCAGCTGTGGTCTCTGTCTTGAATCCTCTTGTGTCCCTGTCACCACATGATGTGGAGACTTCCTGGCAGATGCATATGATGTTTGCAGGAGAATTTCCTACCTGTCAGCTCCTCTAGCCACCAAGAATCTCATCAGACTGATGTGGCTGTCCTAAGGGACATTTGCTTCAGTGTAAGCTGGCTGTACTAGAAATGATCCAAACACATCATATTTAAACAGCACGTACTGCTGTAATAAAAGCACCTGCATGGAGATGACAGTTTCCTGAAACTGGGTTACACTTCACTGAGCTCCAGCAGAAAGGAGGTGTGCGATTTGCAATACTGTTTTTTTCTCATTAATTTTGGCTTTCACTGCTGTTTCTGATCAGAGATGAATGTATGGGATAGTAATTAGGAAAAATTTTCTAGGCTGCGTTCTGAGGAATACAAGACTACTGCTGTGTTTTTCCCTCTGCAATATTTGCTGGCCAGGTTGCCTAAATGAGGGAGCTCTGCTCCCTCTACATTGTGGTTCTGATGTATATGCCACATTGAGGCCCAGTACCCTGTAGGCACATTGGCATTGCTATGGGATCCTGCAAATTCCACCCTTTTGCTTGCAGGTGCTGACCCCATGATAATGACCACAGTAGAAAAACCTACTGGTGAGTTACTCTTTTGGTTTATCACACAGAGGGGACCCTTTGCAGCAGATCTGATTTTGCTCTGGGCTTCAAGTGGAGGTCTTGGAGCTATGAGATGAGTTTGTTGTAGAAACCAAGTGTAGTGCAGTAACTAATGACAGGATAATACCACTGGGGAGCTTGGGAATGAGCTACAATTGCTAGTGGCAGAGTTTTCTAGTGCAAAGGACAAGGAAGCTGTGGCCTCTTACTCATGTATTTGCTATTACTTTAGCATAGAGCTTTTCCTGCTGCTAAGTGGCAACTGTGCAAGCTGCTCGCCCTGTGGTGTTGGTCTATGATGGGATGCTTCCTGTTTTAACTGTGATTCCCATTAATTCCTTGCACATTACCAGGTTTATCTACCAGACTCTGGAAGCAAACTGGTGATTAATGCTGAGGTTGCTGCTGAGGACTGTGGTTACACTGCCAGCAGGAGAGGCAGGGAGCGACCTGGCCTGTGGAGCAGCCTACCTGGGTGCATCCAGCATGTGGGAAGCCTTTTCTTCTGTGAGTAGGTGTGTGGAGAAGTGCAGAGCTGAAGCCAAGGCTAGATTACACCATTCCTTAGCTATAATGCTCTGACCTCTTAAAAAGCCATTTTACTTTGGGTCAGGCCTGCCGTGTTGGGATGCTCAGGGTTGTGGGCATTCTCCCAGAGCCCTGTGCTAGAGAGGTTTTGGGAATGGTGGTGTTAGTGGAACATGGTTTAGGGGTACATTTGAAAGTGGCTTTGGAAAAGAGCCATGGATATATCCTAACAACCCAACTCTGACTTTTGTTGGTTTGCTCCCAATTCTGAGTCTGAGCAGGTGGTGACCAGAGGCTGCAAAGCCACATGGAACAAACTAAGAAGGGCTGGAGAGAAGTCCCACATTCTGCTATACTTCCCGAATGGTTTGGGGAAGAAAGGCCTCTTGTCTGTGCCTCTCAGAGCAATCTTTGTGGGGGGTTCCAGTCACTCCCATCAGGGCAGAGAAGACAGGCTGAGCTTGCAAACCCCCTGTGGGCATCCCTCAAAACCTATCACAACCAGGAGCCAAAGAAATTGCCTTGGAAACTGTGATGAAGCTGAATTTGCAGGGAGCTCCTGCCAGGTTAACTGGAATTGCAATGTAAATACCGGTTGCACTGCTGGCATCAGGCAGAACTCAACAATCCTGGGGATGCTCATCCCAAGCCGCATCCTGGCATAGCACAATCCTAGGCAGCTTTTCAGTTGCAGGTCTGCACACCTTCGGGAACTTGACAAGAGGCAAAGTTCATATCAAAATACTTTCTCCCCAGGCTAAGAGTGAGGTCAGTCAGCTGTGCCTATTCCTTGGCTGTGTTATCCTCTGAGAAAGATGAATGAGCTGAGCAGGTACATTTGCACTTGCAGCAGTGAAGGAAAGGGGTTCTGTGTGGAGTGGGAAAGGAGATGGACTGGAAGACCAAGCAGCTGATAAATTGCCTAAGGGACAAAGAGAAGTTACTCAATTATTTTTTTTTTCACATTTGCCGTGGGCTAATTAAGGAATCTATGTAATGCTGGAAACCTTTGAATGTTTAATGGAAAAGCAGCTAATTAATTAACATCACAAATCATAACCATTAAGGAATTAATCTTTCATGAACTTAATTAGGAATGGTGAGTGAATGGGTACATGGGAGGATGACTTTTGGAATATGAATTATGGTTGTTTCTTTCCTAATCACTGCTAGTTAATGAAGACACACAGCAATATTACTGAGCAAACAATGCAGAAGGGAACAAGGCTGTGTAATGATCCCAGCTAGGAGTGATAATTGCTTCATTTGTGGGGAATGCTCACAAATTGGAAGTGCTATTTGCCATGATCATTCTGTTGCTAGAGATGACCATTTGCTTATGGCAATAAACAGTTAAATTGTCATTGCATAATTTTGCCCGGAAGGCAAAACTCCTGACTGGCTGAGCCTTTGTGTCCAGTTCCCAGGGCCAGTTGTGGTCACTGCCCAGGGACCTTGGAAGTTCTCTCATCACAAGGTAATATGATGTAGATGAGAACTACAGTTTTTGAAAGAAGGAAAATGGCCACAGTGCTTTTTGAGGGCAGTACAGAAAGAGATTGGAAGGTCTGAGAGGACTGCAGTGGTCTGGATCATGAGACTTCCCTCTGTGGCATTTTCCTAAGGGGTGTGTGCTGCTCCATGTGATGGTTCCCAGGGTGTTCAGGTCCACCTGGGAATTTCAGACTACTAAAAATGTGTCTCTCATTTTGTGCTGTATTGGGGATCAGCTTCCCATTGTCTGACTCCCTTCTGCTAAACAGAGATCCTGCCTACACCAGGGTGGTGTGACTGTCTTGGGGATGGTCCCAGTGCCAGGCAGAGCTCTAAGAGAGCAAAAAGACTCCAAATGATGTTTGGAGAGTTCTCCCTTAGTTAATCAGCCCTGTTTCCTGTTCAGTGCTCATTTGGGGATCATTCTGCTAATAATTGTTCTTCAGCTTGGCAGTCAGACAGACAGAGTGAGGCTAAGGACTCATTTTGGATGGAGGAAGAGACAGATCTTACAGGGATTTACCTAGGGAGCACATGCCAGTGGAGTTACACTAACAGCAAAAGCAGGGAAGGAACATTGGCCCTCTGTTTTTGTCTCTGGAAGGGGCGTCTGACATAAGGTTCCTTCGGGCACTAGAGAACAAAATATTGGAACAAAAGCTAATAAACACCCTCCTTCCTTAAACTACAACTTAAATACAGCTCTTCTGACAGTGCTTGATAGATTTCTCTTTCATTAAAGAAGCTCCTTAAGAAGCTTGTTCTCCCCTCTTTTTTTTTTTTTTTTTTTAATGTATTTAGGTTGGTTGTTCTGGACACAGAAAACAACCTATATCAGAGGTGGCTAACACAGTCAAAGAATAAAGGATGGTTATGAACCCCACTCTTCACTGAACATTCCTTTCTGATGCTGTGCACTGGGAGCTGGCTTGCATGTCTGCACAGACATGTTTGCACTCTCCCCTTCCTGCAGAGTAGGAGGTGTGTTTTTCAGGTGGAAGTGGAAGGGGGCACAGGACGTTTTCCGGGTCTTGGTGTTCCAAGCTCCCTTTGAATGTCCACAGTCTTTGGAATTCAGGGATGCCGCGTGTAGTACTTGTGCAGCGCAGTAAGATATCTGGAAAGAGGTAGTGGAACCAAAGAAATTCTTCCCAGATATCTGGAAAGAGGTAGTGGAACCTTTGGGTGATGAGTGTTGAAGTGGAAAGAAGACAAGCTAGTCATGGACCCTGCTTAGCGGAATTCGCTCTGATTTGCTGCAGAAAGTCCAGCATAGACAAAAAAGGGTGGGCTCTTATATATTGGGAATTAGAGACCTTGCAGACTGACCATTTGGTTTGTTCTGATAGTGAGCCTATCTATAAAATTCAGACATAGTTCTGGCATGAGAGCTGGGACTGTTTCCCCGCCGAACTCGCACTCACTGCCAGAGCAGCCCGTGACCGTGGCGATCACGCAGTAGCCCTTGGTGTTACTTTGTGTGTGATGGCCTGTAGGATGGCTGGGGACCAGCCAATGCCAACACAACTAACATACAAGCAGAGGTTCTCTGTGCAATGAGGCAGCACTAATTTCTTCATTCCAGGTTCACTGGCTCTACAGTGAGGGAAGGCTTTGCACTTCTGCACTGCAATAGCCTTCGATGCATTCAGATAAATAATGAAATAAATGAATGAGAGTGAGTTCTATTAACGTGGGGTTTAGCTCCTACAATTCTTTTGTTAATTTGGGCTTTAAATATTAGGCAGAATTGGATGTTCATATGACTTGAAGGGATAGACCAGCCCCAGATACTCTTTATGGATTATGCTAAAAGAAAAAAAGTGAGCAAGTATATGCTTGTCAAGCACATTATTAGGCTAATTTACTGCAGTTTCATGAAACTAATTAAAGAAGAACAAGACAAGGATGAAAATAAGCTCACAATTAAGACTGAATCGATAAATCACTGTATTCAGCAATTTAATGCAGCAAGTAATTTAACTGAATTATGAGTTTGGCATAAGAAAGAATTAATTTTTGTGTAAATCCTGTTCAGGGGTAGGTAAAGGAGACTCAGCTCTATTTGAACCAAAGCATACAATTCATTTGCTCTCATGGATTAATGCACTGACTTTGCTTGGGACACCTTGAGAGCTTGATCCATCGTGGGCAGAAGCCTGTAGGAGCTGGGCACCAGATCTGCTCTTAGCCCCTCACCTGGGGGTGCTGCTCAGTGCAGGCTGCACTCTGCCCAAAAAAACTCCCATAAGGAAGGAACCAACATGACTGTCCAGAGCTGTTCCATCCGTGACAGTTCCATTCCACACACTATCCTTGAATATCTCTGTGCTTATATGGTTTTGTTTTGCTCCTTATTTCTCTCTTCTAAGTCTATGCAAATACAAAAGGTCACACCTTCCTACAAAGGCAATGACAAAATCAATTTGAGCAGCGGTTTTAAGCAGTGGTCTTTTTTGATCACCTATATTTCCTGACAAACTGGGAGATGCACGTACTCAATATGAAGAAATTGGACCTGCCAGAGACCTTTTCTTTCAAAGGAAGGGTAAGGTATATTGAGTGATTCCTTGATAGCTTCATGTGTTGAGAGACCAAGAGATCATTTTGAGGTATGAAGTTTTTTCTGGAAACTTAGGAAGTGTTGCTTGCTGCACAGTTAGAAGCAGGATTTTAAAAACTCTTGTGTATTCTGTGATGAAATTAAGTGTATTGAATGCATATAGATATAATAGTCCTTTAAATACTCAACAGCATATTCCAAAATTGCCAAACTGACAGGAAAAAAAGGGCAGACTAATGCAAACAATTCCACCATAAATAAATTAACAACTGCTAAAAATCCCCAAGACTTTATGTTGAACATCCTTCTACTTCGAATTCCAGAAGTTTAGGAATGGAAAACACCCTAAGGTGAAATGAACATATCTTCCAGGGTTGATACATAATGTCTCAATATCTTCTTCACTGTCTTTCTACTGGGCTGTTTTTAAATATAAACTCTCAAAGTAAGGAACATTGCTTGTGAGATTTCAACTGTTTTAGAAACAGGTTAAATTTATCTTAAGGTATTTGACTGTCTCATGGCATTACCTTCTATCAGCAGTCCCAGTCCAGGACAAATCTGGGATGACTAGTGGGGCTTACTTCCCTTTTGAGATTTCTGGATTTGCTTCTGCTTGTGCCACTCTTTCTTCTCTTATTGCATTAATTAAACTTTATGTGGGAAAGATAATATGTTAACAGTAATAAAACCCTGATGAACTGGCCAATTCCTCTAGTAGCCAAGTACTAATTTTAAGTGTTTCTCTTCATTAAGAAGTCTTCAAGAATTGCAGTATTGTAGATTATTGTTTCAGAACACTTGAGATTATGCCCTTATGGCAAATTTCACACCAAAATGAGTGAAAATTTTATGAACCGGCAACTTTCAATAGTTATGCCCTATTCCTAGTGACTACCTACTGCTCTGGCTTCATCATTCCCAGACTGACACTGCAGTGGAAGATTCTCTTTGACTTGTATGTTGGCAATAGAACTGAGAGGACAGGAGTGTGTGTGGTGCTGACAGCTGAGAAGCACAGGCAGAATGTAAAAACAAACCAATTTTGAACAGTAGCCGGTGCTGTATGGAAGGAACTGGAAACCCAGTTTTGTTTCTCAGCCAGTGTTGTTCAGCAACAGGGCCTGTTTGCAGCTGATCCACCTTAAAATGTGATTTTTGTCCCAGTAGAAAACCAGCTATTTATTGAACTTTTCTTCTGAGATACATAAATGCTATCACAGAAGAAGCCCTGACCTCCCCTAGAGTTATTTCTGCCTGCATCATGCAGTTCCTCCCCTTATGCTTGTGGCATCAAGGGAGGCTTGCACTGCCATCCCTATTTGGGAGCGTCCCTACAGCTCACTGGGGTGCTGGGTTTGCCTTCTCCCGTTTCATTCTTCTCGTTCTACCTTCTACCTATCATTCGCTTGGTGGTGGTGATCACCCACATTACTACAATTCCCCTAACAGGCAGGCAGCAACTTACTGTTCAGGGCAGCTCTTGCCATCCCAGACATCCCTTGCCATCTTGTGGGTCAGGAGCCCTTTACTTTTAGCCTCCAGAGTATCTTACTGGGCATGAAAGAGGGGTATATGGGCAATGGGTTTCTGACAGCACATGGGTGCAGCAAGGTGTTTTGAAGGTAATGCTGCTACAGCAGGAAAGACACAAATATGTGAGTGAAACAAACCACAAGGAAATAATGAGTTTTAACCCCACATATCCCCTTTTGTCAGCGTAGTAAGGTTACCAAAACTAATGCTTCAAATCAGTGCCAGTGCGTGATTTTTAATGGAACCCTGACCTCTCTCAGATAAAAGGAATTTAAAATCTGTTGATTTTCAAGGCAGGATCTGGTGATAGACAAAGAATGGCTTTGAGGTTTTTTTGGGCCCAGTGTACTGAGAAAAGAATTTTGAAGCATGATCATCAGCTTTGTTAAATTACTGGGCCATCCAAGGTGCCTGATATTGATGCCCCTGCTTCTGACACTCTTACTCTCAAGAGGTCGGCAGTGGTGATTTATTGACTTGCAGCAACTCAGAGGTTTAGTCTGACTAAATTCCGAACTCAAATACACCTTCAGAGAGGCGGAATCACCTGGGAAATGGGAAATTAGCTAAAATAATTTGTTGTTAATTGTCTCTTACCCTTGGAATGTCTCAAACTTTTTTCTAACTTAATGGGATTGAAATGGGAAAAAAAAAAAAAGGAAAACAAAAGGACAGATTAAGGCTCTATGATCTGATGCTTTACTAAAAATTAATTTAATAAAAATTACACTCCTGGGTGAATTTGCAGCTGACAAGGAGCAGTGGACTCTGTAACTGCTATTGCATTAGGTGCATTCTGACCCTAGCACCAGCCCTTAAATTGTAGGCAGCTCCCTTGATTTCAGCAGTTACTGAAGATTATTCCAATTATAAATAGGATCATAGATACGGAGAAGCTTTAATGTTTGTCACTTACGTATCTTATTAGTACAAGGCAGATCTCTGAATTAACGTGGCCCAGAAGAGGAAATACTGAGTTGTTTGTTCCCGTGGCCACTCATCTAGCGTAGGCCAGGGCACAGCTTGCTCTGTTTTGTGCTCTGCCAGCTCCCTCGGCTTTGTATCCGGCTGTTGTCCCCAGGGCCTTTCCACCCAGGACTGCCTGTGCTCTGAGGGCTCACAGCTTCTGCGTGGAGCCAAATCTCGTTCCCTCCTCTCACCTCTCTGCTGGGCACAGCTGCCCCTTGCCTCGCAGCCATGCCAGGCTGCCTGCCATGCCAGGAGCCCTCTGCCTGAGCTGGCGTGGTCTCAGCTCAGCAGCTCTCAGCAGCAAGTACCACCCGTGGTCAAGCCCTGCCCTGTGGGAATCCCTGCCAGAGTCAGAGGGATGAGGGAGAGTGCGCCAACAAAGATTGCTGTGAGGAAACAAAGCTCGCGCTTGATGTGCGGGCAAGGTGCTGGGCCTGAGCTGATATATATGTGTGCTGACAGATGGTCTGACTTGAAATACTCTCTCCAAATTCCATTAAGCCCTGGGAAGGCAGCGGGCAGCTAGCAGCTGTGAGGAAGTAAGTGGTTTCTTATTAACCAGCCCCCACGCTTCCCAACCCCTGCTAACAGCAGCTGGTGGAGTGTCTTTTCCGGATGTCAGTTCTCTCTGTCCATCTGGCAGGTACTTTCAAGCTTGCCAAGATGGGTATAAATAGAAGGGCTTTTAGGGAAGAAAATGGCAGACCTCCATTGCAGACCCCGTATATTTTGAGGGGTCCTGGTGGCTTTTGCTTCAAAACAGTGCTTTACCATGGGTGTTTTAGTATTGGCATGGATGAGAGAATTTTCTTTAAAAAGAAAAGAATTACTTTCTTCAAGAGAAATTTTTGAGGCTGTTGTCCCCAGCCCTCCACATTGCCTCATTTTCAAATGTCATAAAGAATGAGCCTGGAAGCTAGATGAAAGGTTTCTTCTGATTTTCTTTTTTTCACCAGAGAAATAAAGACTGAGTCAGTGGTGCCGGATTAAGATCAGAGGGACTGAGATTTTTTCATTTAGAGCCCCAAAATTAAGTTTTAAAGAAACTGAATTTATGTTTTATGGGATTTGAGCAATGTTGCAACCAGACTCTTGTATAAGCACCATCAATGTGCAGTATTAACAGGAGAGAGGCACCATGCTAGAGACACTTTTAGTGCTCTTCTCTGCCCACACCTTTCAGGACATCATCTAGAAGAACACCTTGTTTTCAGGTGTAGATCTGGTCTTGAACAGACCATGCTCAGATTTGGCAGGAGTGGTCCAGTGAGGCTGAGTGTTGGCAGGTAAGTTAAATGTCAGTGGGATGAGAAGGATGCTGGCTAGAGATCTTGTGTGCTAAGTGTGGATTTAGGCACTTCATTTCCACCTAAGCATTTCAATGCCTGCCTACATGAATTGTTATGATTAATTTGTTCAGATCGAGGTATCTCCAATACTGTGCTCTATCCCTGAGCTAGTGGTCTGAATTCCCTCCTAGAGACTGTGGAGAGATGAGCACTTTGGTTCTGACATGGGCTGCTAAAGCCCTCTCATATCCAGTCCTCAGACTCAGAACAGAGACGTGAGTTACAGATGTTACAGCAATGGAAGCTCGGGTTCTTATGGTGGAAAGACAACATGAACTACCTTGTGAGCACTGGTGTTTCTAGGTGGCTTTTTAAATGGATATTCTCTATAATAATGCAAACTGGGGACTCACTGGTACCAATTTCCATGGCTGCCAAAGCACAGGGAAACAGCAGAGTTTTGCTCTTTGGGCAAAAAACTATGTTGGCTTTTCCTGGTTCAGATGGGCATATACTGATGTGAAGAGTTGGGAAAACCATGAGAAAAAGCAGCAGGCAGTTAGAAGATGCATCTTAACAAGACAAAGACTTATCCCACACCAAGGAGTGGCAAAAACTAACCCTTCTTCATCTGGCTGAGTTGACTGTCCAGGCAGTCAGCACTGGGTCCCCTTCATTGGAGAGCACAGTGTTCCAACCATTTTGTATCAGCCAACAGATAATTGCTGTGTACTCATAAATTTCTTTACTATGTATGGTTATTCTTAATGTAGTGGCAGTTCCAGGGTGCAAAGCTAATCCTGAAGGCTGAAATCTAGGTGACTGGGATGCATATCCTTGTGATTTCTCTCAGTTGCCGTGAAAATATTTGACAGAATAATTTGTGTTTTCTAAAGTAGACAAAGTGGGCTTGTTAATAGCAAGTGCTAAAATAGGGTATGTCCTGCAGCACAAGTTACACTTCCTCATCTTTCAGTCAAATATGACTGCAAGATGTCCTCTCTTTATGATCAGTGTCAACCATATCCATGTCCCACAAAGCCTGAGTATCTTTGTCGAGCAGGTAACACCACAGGGTAGTGGTGAGATGTGTTTCAGCACTTGCAGCATCATGGAGCATCTTCTTGTCTCATGAGAACAGGTGAATTAGCTGACCTCATGCTCACATTTAGTAGTATCTTTTGCTTTAAGTATCTCACCTGTGGTATTTTATTAATCCTCCCTCTGTATGAAATATTCCTCATCTTCTTAAGAATCCCTGGTACATATATGCCTGTCAAAACCCCACTGTGTTTATCAGGAGCTCTTTTTTTCACTTGGGATACCCATGCAGCTGTTACGCTGCTGTCTGCTGGGTGAAAACAGAAATCCTCCAGCCAGAGAAGGCAAATCACCAGCTTATTTGTTTATTTTCGGTATCATCTTTTGGAGGCTGAAGGCATAGTAGGGGGAGTAGCTGTGCAGACTGCTTGCTCTGCAGACTGCTTGTGAATGCCGCCTGTGTCGGCGGCACGAGGCCAGCCGGGCTGCCCTTTGGCAGTGAGGGACTGTAAGATGGATTGGATGGCATGTGGTCTCCGTGCTCGAGTGCCCGGGGAGCTGGCTCGGAGCAGCCCTGCAGCACGCTCCCAGGCACGCGCTCGCCTTCCATTGATTCAGCGGGCTGCTTGCTCCCGTCTGTCAGAGCTCGTAGGCTTCTCCGGGCTGCCTGCGCAGCTCCTGCCAGGCCAGCATGAATGAAACTCTGGTAATTACTACAGCATGACTTCACTAGAACCATATTGCTAGGGTTCATCACCAGCTCATTAATTAAATAGTTGCCATGGTGACAGTTGCCTTGGAAGCATGAAATCCTTTCTCCTCCTTTTCCCCTCCTCCTCTCTGCTTCACAGGGTTTCTCATTCATATCCTTGCGTTTTACATGAATGAAACCAGAGGGAATCACGGAGCTAGGCAAAGAGGTACTTGAGGAAAGATGATGCCTTGTTTTCCACCATGCCTGTCACCTTGTGGGCATGAATGATCACTGAGCCCTGTGCTCATGTTTTGCTTTTCTTGTGTACGTGTAGGATGTAGGATGGCTACCTCATAGCCATCCTATTCTTTTCATTTGTTGGTTTTAGGTCAAATCCTGGTAATCCTGAGCACCTGTGTTATTCTGGAGTCCTGGGACTGGCTTGCCTGATTTTCAGTGGTGCAAGGGAAGGACTGGGCACTTTATTTGCAGCCAACTGCAGAGTCTTGGCAATGTTCCAGAGCTGAGCTTTTGCCCATGTGGGTTTTCTGTGCTTGATTAAATCACAATATTTCCTCTGGCTCTGAAGCCAGAAAGGACTATTAACTCTTCAAGACTGGCCACCTGCATAGTACAGATCAGGGATTCCCTCCCAATGGCTTCTGCTTTGTGCCTGAAAGCTTCTGGTGGAGCTGTGATTTCCTTGTCAGAAGATGTCTCATCTTTGTATAAATGTTGCTAGTGATGGTGAACACTTGTGCTGGGGTAGTCTGTCCAGGTGTTTAAGCACCCCTTGCTGTTAAGAATTTGCCTCCCCAGCATGCTTGGTGAGTCTTGTTTGGCATTACTTCTCTCTTTCGTGGTCTTTGATTGCCTGTGGGTGCTTTCTTATGGCATCTAGCAGCTCTCTTCTTCACACAGAGTTTGGATCCTTCCCAGTCCCCATGGATGCAGATGGATGGTTGATGATTTGCCCTGAGCTCGTCATTCTGCCCACATGTCACTGTAGATATTTAGAAAAGAGAATAATCCTCAGTGGATAGCAAGACATGCCTGTATTCATTTTCTGAGAATGTTTTTCTAGTTCAAAGTGTTTGAAGTAATTAAAAGGATGTGATTCAATGTCCAAAAGAAATGTTTTCATGGCACAAAATTGAGAGCATGTGGTTTGTAGAACTGTGAGGAAGTACAGCCTGTTGGATCAGTGTCAGAGGAGCATAGAGGGTCCCAGAGCCTGAAGTGACCTTGCCCATGTGGGTGCTGGGAGTGGTCACTGTCCTTTGAGCCATGTCATTGGGAAAGATGCAGTTGGTATGGGCTAAAATCCCACCTGTAGTGTAAGAATGGTTGGGTTGTTTGGTGACTGGGACTCTGGAGTTCATCTTTCTCCCTGACTCTGTTTTATATAAAATTGTAGACATGGCATTAGAAGTGGGGGTAAACTTTAGCCCCTGTGATGGATTATCCCTTGTCTCTTTACTACCAGGCTTCACCCAACTTTGGCTGAAGCTCTTGGCAATGGCAGTGCTCTGGAGGAGGTTTCTCAAGCAGATGGAGCTAGGGGCTGGGCAAAATTGAAAATCCGCATGTTCCTGACTTGCCCCTACCCAGAAATGTGAAAAATTGCCAGGGCTGTCCATCAGCTGTGTTTTTTCCAGCCACAGTGTGTTCTGACTGTGTGTCCTTTCAGAGATGCATAAAACTTTCCTGAAGGTGCCGTAACAACTGGGACACCAGGCAAAGGACAGGACCTGCCTCTTTGGTATCTCACAGCTGTCCTGCATGGCTGTGTTGGTGTTGCTGTAAGGCTTATTGAGTACAGATATAAGGACAAGCAGAGCCTTGTATCTCTATTGCATTGGCTTTCAGCCCATCTGAGGGTAAAAGAAGGACCCCAGTTGTCTCACTGCCTGTAAGTTACTGTGTGAGCGACTAGGAAATGCTTGGCTCTGTCTGGAAAAACTTCCCGTACTAGAGAGGGGAAAACTGACATGGTTCTGGCCTGCCCCTTTGTGGGTTGTTACTCAGTTTCTCACTGAGGTTTTCCTTCCCCTTCAGTTTTTCTGCACTAATTTTGTAATAACAGTTAGCTCTGGATTTCATAACACAGACATACAACATGCAATTAGAAATCGCTTTGTGTGAAATAAAGTAGCTGTGAGTCATATCCAGACAAGTGAATTATCTGTGATTATTCAGCCAAGAAGGGAGACGGTGGTAAGCAGAGGAATGTGCACACCAAGGGCTACGTATTATTATTGGCATTTCCATACTATTTGGAAGCATAAGGAGGAATGCAATACCATATACTATGGCAGGGCTTATTGGGATGTCTGTGTGTAAACATCCATGTGATCAAGTCCACATGGGGAGGAACAGGTGATTTTCTTCTGATCCTAAGACTTGTGCATCCAAAGGATGGGCCAGTGACATTGTTAGGTCTTTGTTTCTAAAAAAAAAAAAAAAAAAAAAAGGGTAGGGAAACATACATATATATCTTTTAGAATTCTAAATTTATGTGAAGCAAATCTTGTATATGAAGACTTAGCCTAATGGGAAACTAAGATATGTAGGCAGCTTAGGAGCTGGGACTGCAGTCGGGGGCACAGGCTGAGGGCAATTTGCGTTTCCTGAGTGTCAGAGAATCAGCCAGTGAGGGAGACAACGACAGCAGGGGATAATGGGGGCAGGGAGTGTGCTGGCTGCCGGCTCCACACAGTTGCACACTCGTCGTGGGAAAGGTAATTCTTTTTGAAGGTGTACATTGAAACTGGAGGTCTTTCTGCAAGGCGAGAGGTACCAGGAAGGGACTGGCAGCACTTGCTAAAGAGCACCTTCACAGTCCTTGGTGCGTTGCTTCAACTGCCCAAAGAAGTTTGTTTTCCATCCATTGCAGAGAATCAGTTGACCCTTCCCCAGCCAGTCACAAATGCCTCCATCTGTAAAATGACAGTGAGAAATGCTTAATCTTCCAAGATGAATCTAACAGATGCTTCTCCCAGGAAATGAACTAAAGGTTGCAGCTTTGCTTGAGCGATTGTGAGTCAGGTATGAGTCATTTCTCCCTTGAAGGGCATCTGGATGTGCTTTGCTGATAAACACTCAAAGAGCACAAAGCCTGGGGTGAAAGGTTATCCCAGGAAGGAGAAACTAGAAAAAAACAAAAACGGCAAAAAACCCTCAGAGATATACCAGTGTACTCTGAGCCTTCCTCTGTGGCCCGCAGGATGCATTAGCTGTGGGTTTTAATGATGTTGTTTCTCAACTTCCGTTGCATACTAACTTGGAAAATGCAGAGAGGAGGCTTCTGTTATAATGGAATTTGGATATTAGTATTATATCTATTGTTTCCGTGGCTTCTGATTGCTGCAGGTGCATTGAGCCCAGGGAAGTGGGAATTGTGGAGAAAGTACACCTTCAGCTGTTTTTCCATACCAAAGCAAGGCAGTCTGAGTACAGATTAGAGTCAGAGTGTGATACTGCAGAGTATCTGACACCTCAGTAACTGATCTGTATGAAAAAATAGTCATTTGCAGGAAATAATGTGGTACTGGCTGGCTTTCCAAAGCAATCATAAAATTAATAAAGTCAGTGCAGAAATTGATGGCCAAAATTACCTGGCCTTGTGCTATGCAGATCAGAATAAGGGATCACAGTATTTCTGCTTAGTTTTAAAAAGATCACAGAAAGAGGCACTGGACTATAAAGAACGGGGTGTAAAACTTGTTTCCGGGAGCAAGCCACAACTGGCTTTAGATGGTCCTGTTAGCTCAATGGTAATCCCTGCTCCCACAGAACATCAGAGGTAGGAAAGCTGGCTGCAGCAGCAACTAATTAGCATTAATTGTGCTTCATCTGATGGAGCTGATCCTATCCAAGTGCAGCCAGACACCAATTTTCGTACACTGCCGTTCTGACCATTTTACTATCAAGCTGTTTCTTAGTGACGTACATTTATTTATGGCACAGGGCCTACAAAAAGCAGCCGAACATCCTGCCTTAGGAAGTCACTGGAGCATGGTCTGTAGGAAGAGCTCCTATCTTTTACCACACTGACAGATACATCAGGGAGGGGCCAGACATGCTTGCCAGCACACAAGTCCATTCCCAGGTCAGGCATGGAAGATGCTTCTTCCAAGTAGAGGCAGGTCAGGAGCAATTACTGTGAGTTCAACTTAATTATGCTAGTCAGTCAAGCAATTAGAGGGATAAGGATGCTGACTTGCAGGGACAAAGAAGTAGCTAGCCTTTTTGGGGAAAGAGAGAGGCTAGTAATTAGCTGAGTTTGGTCTGGGAGTAGAGGTTGTAGGGAAGATTGATACAAAAATCTCTGATTGTGTCTGTGGTTTCAGATGTTGCAGGGATTATGATTTTTAGATTTTAGGCTTATCCAGAGCTCACAGTTTGCCATGTGGTAGAGTAGGTATAGTGATGGAGATGCAGTTTGTCCTGGTTGCTGCCCACTTCAAGCCGGTGCTGGCAGATGCATGGAGTATCAGTGTTCCTTGTTTATTTGTGTTACAGGAGATCCCTGCCCTCTCACCACACTGACAGAGAAAATTGTAGCTCATCCCGAGGACCATTTCACATTTGTCATCATGACAGCCAGGGGATTGGATCAGGTTTGGATCATCTGTTGTGCATATCCCTGACCTGAGCAAGCACATTGTCTTCTGCACCAGCAAACTGACTTTCACCCATGGATTTGTGCCTGGCACAGCCACGGGTTTAAAACCATCAGGAGATTGACAGGCCAAAATGTAACCAAGATTGAGAGGTTTGCCCTTGTAGCCCTGTGCCACGGCAGAGATGAGAAATGCCAACCTTTTGAGGGGCATAAATCTGCATAGCCAGGGTGAAGGAATAGCACAGAGGAGAGTCTGTTTTGGCTCAAGCATCTCTTCCGAAAGTGTTCTTAACTTGAAGAGCTGAAGCATTTACTGTGTCCCTTGAAAGTCATTTTATCTACGTCAGTTACCTTGACTGGAAAAAACACAAGCAAAGAAAGAGCACACCCTTCTTAAAGCAATAGGGTATCACTCGATAAAGGACACGTTTTTGGTCCTTCTTCAGGTCTGAAATAGAAGCAGCAGGCTTGAAGGTTAAATTCAAGCTGCTCAGTATTGCATTAGGTGTATACTAGTGAGGTCACCTCTGCAAGAAAAGGTGTCTGATACCTGTGAAATAGAGGAGGGAAGAGAGAAAGTGGAAGGGGATGTCTCTGAAAGGAGAGAGATTTCAGTGTGTCCTGATGAAGAGGGTTGTAGTGGCTGCAGCTTTCCCTACCTGGAAGGGAAAAGCACCTTTAGGCCAGGCCTGCAGGGATAATGTGTTAGCCTGCTCTGTTTTCTCCTCCAGACCTTGCTGTCACATACAGGCTTTGACAAAACAGAAGCAAGGCAAGCTGGCAAATTTCCTGAGAAATAGAAAAGTCAAGAAGTATTCTACTCAGAAAAAGGCTTCCCAAGGCTGGTGACGTACTTCAAGATAGTTTTGTTGTTTTTTTCCCTTCTGCTGTTGAGGTCGATCATTCACTATCTGTTCTTCCCTCTGGCAGGCTCCAGTGCCTTGGGAGACGGCTCTGCTGACTCATTCAGAAAGCAGTTTTCAAAACATGATTCCTTCTCTTGTATCTAGACAACTCTTTTCCCTGGGAATAGCAGCCCACCTGCCCCAATCAGCAAAGGCAGGGTGGGAAACCTGCCCTCCTCCTGCTCTTGACTGGCCTCTAGCTCAGGTCCTTGGCACAGGCACCCTGCTTTCCTTGGTCTGCACTTAATTCTCAAAAGCCCAATTGCATAAAAAGCTGGGATCTGAGTTTGGAAGTTGCTCCACTGTGATGTTCATCTCCTGTGCTCTACGGTAGCAAGCCATGAAAAATAGTAAATAAATAGACATAAAAAATACAACATGAAACAAAAGAGATTGCTGGTTCCATTTTTTTTCCTGTTAAACATTTGGTTTCTTCTATATAAGAAGACAGGAGCCTGGTGCAAGGTAAATATAACTGCCTGCTTTAAATGTATAAATTCTGTCCCGGGCTAGCTCTAAGGTATGTGGCAAGGCATGCCAGGGAAAAGGTGGGTCTGTGCTTGTCCCACTGCAGGCTCTGTATACGCAGATGTACTCCTGCTGCTGTGGGAGGCAGGGTGCTGACAGCATGGCATGTTGGATGACCCTTTTTGTGTGAACAAATTAGGAATCCTTTATCTAGCTCCTAGCCAGAGGACATCACTATGTCTGTTTTGTAGGTGCTAAGGAGTTTTTTTTTTTGCTTGTGGGCAGATCAGGGAAAGCTACTGGGTCAATCAGAGTAGCAAGATGGCTGTGTAGGAGGACAGCCCAAACAGGGCCGTGTTTCCTCAGAGATCTCTCTTTGGTACCAGAACTCTTTCAACAAGGAACTTTTAGTGCTGGCGCCATTGCAGCCCTCCCCCAAGCTGTGGTTGTACTGGCTGTGTGGGGAGAAAGTAGAATTTTATTCACGTAGCTCTTGGCAGGGCTCACTCAATCCTGAAGAAGAGCTCTGTGCCGGAGACATGAGTGAACTCCTCAAGGTTTTCCCCACAAATTGCCAGGACTTTGATTCAGCTGGAGTCAAGCTAGCATCAGTAGCATTCTTCTCTGGGCAACCTCACAGCGGTGAAACTGAGAGGAAATAGGAGAGCTTCCTGTGGGAGCTGCTTGGTGGCAGCTTGGGTGAAAGGGAGGATATAGTGGTTGTCTAATCTGAGTGGCACAAGCAGGCTCTTGGACCTCAATTCTCAGTGGGAGCAGATGTGCGAAGCATTTTATGCCTAGTCTGCTTTGCAGGAAGTCAATTATTCTTGCCCACTTTGCAGGGGGCAGGCAGCAAGTGCACTTTCTGTGGATAAACAAGAGGCTGGTGAGCAAAGAGGACCTGGGGCCTGGGCATCTGTTTCACAGGAGATTGGATCAGATCTGAGGGCTGTGACTGGCTCATCTGCCTTCCTGGCTGGTGACAGCTGACAGCTGTGGAAGACAGAGGGAGAGAGGGAGGCTTGATGTGAAAAGAAAGGGAGCTGGAATTGCAAAAACACACTGATGATGGTTTATCTAGTAGAATTCCAATTCCAAATCTACATGTGATAAATTAAAACCTGAAATGGTGTTTAGCAAACGCTGCTTGCCAGGCCAAATTAGCAGCCTCATTTGTTGCCAGTGGCAGCTCTTTAAAACCCTTAAAGATGGGCTCCTTTTAAAATGTGGCATAAATAGGATGTTTTCTCAACAGTAGCATTTCCTCGCTTGAGCATCGCAGTAATTTTTGTACCCTTTGGTCTCCCACAGCTGGTATACCAAAAGAAAATGCCAGCACAAAACCCAGCCAAGCTCCTTGGAAATGTAAATAGACCGGAACCACTGGTGTCCTCTTAACACAGCATCAATCACTGCTGGGTGCTGGAAGTGGCAGCACATTCGTTGCAGTCCAGGCAGCCATTGCGGGCAGCAGATGGAGAGGGTTTAAGACCTTGTAGCACTGTTTTGAAGCTTCTCTGCAGAAGATGGAGCACAGATGGAGTGTGCTTTGACCTGCTCACTCAGGTACTGCAAAAGCCTTGTATTTTCAGACCAGCTCTGTATTTATCTCTAGGCATCTCTGTTTGTCTCTGTAGCATGGCTTGGAAACCCTCTGCATACTCCCTACTCATGCTAGTCTTTGCTGGCTGTTAATTGGGCTTCCTATGGATTTGAGGTGAATTAGCAGACAGTAAACTATGACAGGCCCTTATCTTCTAGTGGGCTGTTCTCAAGAAAAATTAACCCCTTACTTTCTCCCAGCACACCATGCTTCCAAAATTAGTAGTTTTTGGAGACAGTTGCTGCAGGGGAACTGGTGATCAGCACCACATCCATCAGCCAAAAGAACAGAAATATATCGATCCATTACAGAGGATTCCCATGCCATAGAGACTTCTCACAAAAGACAGAGGAACCTTAGAAAGCAGTGAATGATGGGCTCTCCATTGGAATGCTTTTCCCTGGTGATGAAGTATAGGGTGGCTTTTAGCAAGAGCATGTTCTGAGCAGTAAATACTGGCTTTACCAAGCAAAGAATAAGAGGAAGACTGCTGATGATTTTAGGGCAAAGGGAGAAATTATTTTAAGGAGAAGGGAATACAGTAAATACTCTGTTGTGCTCTGGTTTGCTTGCAGGATGGCTCTCATTAAGAAATAAGTGCAGATGTGATTTCTTGGGTGTGCCACATTTGTGGAGAACAAGCAGCAGGCACAACAGTGGATGGAGCTTCACCAGGCCTGTTTCAGAGTTCTCTTGGCCAGGTCTACTGACTGCATTGCTCTGTTGATCATTAGGAAGTGATCCTGATGGACACAGGAGGTTAGAAGATGACTGTTTTAGAGGTTATACCAGCAAAACTGATTTCAGAGCTTGTTTTATTTGAGTAGTATATGTTTTATTTTTAGGGATGAATTTTGGGCTGTGTGGAGCGGGATAACGCACTGTTACATTTTCCTGAGCACGTCATGTAGGAGCATGCCAATTCTTGGACGTCCTTGTAGGATGTTTGTTTCTCAGCCAATTTGTGTTTCAAAGCTTGCATTTTCCAAGAACACCAGGTGGTTGTGCGAGTCATTGCTTTTCAGGTTACTCTCTCTTTCATGCCATGGAGCAGCAAGGGGTGCATGACGCAGCTGCCCACGGGAACTGCTGGGGATTTGTAGTCACTAAGGCTGGTACATACTAGAGGGGATTATGGTTGTGCTGATGGTAATGTGTCTGATGGATCAATCCAGCCCATGCAGAGCCACAACTCTGAGCAATGGGAATTATTTCTTGCCACTGTGGGATGATGTTCACACCACCTCTTTCTTTTAAGATGTTTATCATATGTTGCCTCCAGGGAGGATGGTTGTGAGCCAGAGCCCAGCCTGGGAGCTGCTATACGTCCTTTTCTCCTCATCTAACTACAGGTGGAGCTGAGGAGCCACTTTCTAACTTAGGAAATAGTTTGACAAGTCTTGCTACCTGACTGTCATAGACTTCCTTTTCCCCTGAGTATGTCCTCCTGCTTCCCTTCATCTCTCTTTACCAAACCATACTCTGGGGAGCTGATTACACACACACACACCTACACACAGAGCAATATCACTTCCCTGATTCTGCTCCCTGCCTCCTGCAGACTTCAGGGCCGGTGCAATGAAAATGGTGGGCAGGACTAGATGTCTCAGGGCAGTGGCCACCATTGTCAAAAGAAGCCATGATCCGGGACAGGCCTTGAATCTGAAGGCCCATCTTGGGGTTCTCACCTTCAAAGACCAGCCTACAAGTTGCTGGAGCTGCCAGAAGGTGACATTTCTATTGAACTTGGGGGAGACACTCTGAGGTAAACAAAAAGCACCATGATATTTGGGAGAGCACAGCTTAGCTCCAAAGAGCTGCAAGGTGGTGTTGATACCTGACCTGAGCTGCTCCTTGCCCATCTGTGACAGAAGTGCACTTTGATGTAGAGCAAACCCCACTGGTGTTTGGTAAACATGCAGAAAACCTCAGTCCCTGGTGCATCCCTTAGAGCTATGTCAGATTTCCCTGCCATAGGAGCTAATCCATTCTTTTGCACACCTACTTGATGCCCTTCAGGGATTAACAAGCCATGATAGAGCCTGAGCTGGATCTGGCACAGATGGACTCTTCTGTCCCTGTCCCTGACTGGTGCATCAGGGCAGCTGGTGGCCCTCAGGGCAGGCACTCCTCTCAAAACTCCTCTCTTGGAGACCAGGATAGCTCTCCCAGATGTGTCAGGGGGGAGCCAGGGAGGAGGCAGAGCTTGGTTGTAGAAACAATTGGTTGTAAAGGATGTAAAACAAGCAGCCCTGCTTACTTTCTGCCCAGAGTGGACAATACACCTTCATCTTCCCATTCAGTGCCGCAGTCAGGGCTGCTGTGTTTATTATTGTTATTTTCCTCCCCATTGTTAGAAGACACGATTTCATTGTCGTTATTTTCAATCTGCCGGTTCCAGAGCTTTAGGATGCTACCCGCCGACCCTCTGTTTCGATTCAAAGCATACCTTTCTCCTGGTGTCATTCCTATCACAGTGACAAGTCTGCTCCTGAAAACAACAGTGGTGCATTATTCAGACTTTGACTTTGCAGCTGATGGGAGATAAAATTATAAAGAGGGGTAGGTGAATCATCTGCTCTGAGGCACTGATGAATACACACGAGACGCTCAGATTGCAGCTCTGTGTGGTACAACGAGTGAGTGGAGAAAGGGGAACGATAAGGGATGCAGACAAATGCAGGAAAGCAAAATGACTATACTTGCTGGTAGGAGGGTGTCTTTTTCCACTCCCATGCTGGACTGTCCTGGCAGAACTGGAGCGTTATGATAGTGCTTTCACCCCTTTTATTTTTTTTTTTTTTTATCCCTCCTGTCTTGTAGTAGATTCAGTGAGAAAAGGGGGTTGCTGTGGCATGAAGATGGGGAGCCTTCTTTCATTGCGTGGTTGCTGTCATCGACACCATGCACCACAGTGTGTGAGAATGCCTGGAGAGTTAAGAGTGGTTCAATAGAGAGGACTTTGAGAAGAAGCTCCTGAGTACACAAGGCACATACAGCTTGAGGGAGGGATCAAAGTAACAGAGCTTCATGTTCATTTTTAAAAATCCATAAAATTCTTTCCCCTAAATGTTAAAGAGATAGAGAACATATTCTCTTTTTTTCTACCAACTCTCTCCTTTGCTTCTCTCACCTCAAAAAATGGGAAAATGTGCTTGCTTTGAGATCTTTCAGGTCTGAGAAACTGAGAGGGTGGAAAGCTCTCTTGTTCTTTATTTTGCTTCACTTGGAAGACCTGGAGAACACAAAAGAAAGTGCTTCTTTGAGTATTTGGTTTTGTTCTGTTACTGTCCTTCAAGATGTGTCCTTCAAGCTTATGAACAAGCTTTTGGAATTTTTATGGAGGAACCAGAGGATTCAGAAAATAAATCTACACTTTTCTAAGTGCCAGATAATATCTCTGAGGCAAGAATCCTGCTGTAATATCAGGAACTTCCTTAGCACTAGACCAGTGCCAAATCTGCCCAGTTAGGTGACAAGTCCAGAAGATGACCTGAACATGGTGTCTCAGTGTGTTGTCAGAGATAAGACATTACATGCCAGAAGGCTCCTTCAGCTTGTAGGGTCAGGTCCAATGAAAAATAAAAAAGGACACTGAGAAATAGCTATGGCAAATAAAGCTTGTGTACTGTTTAACAGGTGGGTGGTGAACCATTGGCGTGTAAAGTGAGGGAGATGTCTTTCTGGTCAAAGTCAGGTCACCTAAGCTTTCCAAAATTTCTATTACACAGTATGAAACAGGCTATTTTTAAGGAGAGAAGGAAGGGCCATTGACTTCAGGCTGACATCTCATTTGACTGCATTGTGGTTGAAGCACGTGCTGTGGTCTGCAAACCAATATTGAGACTAAACTGCTCGTTCATATGTATGAAACACTGTGAAGGAACTCTGTCATTTGCAATAATGTAAAGACAATGGACATAAGAGATCTTCCTCCAGATATAAAAGAGGAATGAAAAGTGTGAGGGTTTTCCCCTATCCATAGAAATCAACCCCAGGGCACACAGTTTCCTTTGGAGCAGTTGTTCTCTGCCCACACTGTCTCTTTCTCCAGGGTCACAGAGGCTCTTGGTACCCTTCTCTGTAGCACTGGCTCTGTGTAGTGATTTAGTAACTCACATTTATTGCAAAACTACTATTCATATTCCATTAGACTGGGGAAGGGGCAGGCTGTGTGCAGCAGTAGCAATGTACATTCTCATGGTTCACAAACTCGTGACACTTGACAAGCGAGAGGAAATTGCATTTTTCCCCACTGTAAAGCAGCTACGGCAATGGAAGGTGTGAAATTAGTCAGTCTTAACATGTATTAATCAAGGAAAGGAACTTGAAGATGCCCCTGGAGAAAGACAGACTGAGAGGCTGGGCCTAGAGCCTTTTTTTTGCTGGTGGCACATGCTAGAGAGACAGCTCTGGTCAGTGGCAGTGGAGGGGCTGGGTACAAGTGCTGGGCAAGAGACAGTTCAGTAGCCAGTCTGGAGAGACCACGCTATCATGAAAACAGTTAAGAGCCAGAGGCTGATGAGGATTTCAGCACTGGGAGCAGGAGGAAGGGGAAATTTGGAAACAGCAGGTCTAAGGGAAACTTTCCTGAGCCACCTGGGATTTCAGTGTCTTTGGGTTGTTCCCAGTGGAAGGGATTCATTTGTCTGTGCAGCTTCTCTGCTCCAATGCTGTCCCTGGAGGTGTGGCAGGTGATGGATCTGCACAATGTGTGTGTTCCCTGGTCGTGTGGATCTGCAGGTGTCCAACTGCTGACAAACCTGCTTTGCACAGGACGACGCTGCATCCTCCTCCCTGCAAGCCCTGCTTCCTCCTGGGTGGCTGTGACACTGGCACACAGAGACATTCTGCTTACATCACTGGGCTGGAGGAAGAAGTATCAGGAGAGAGAAGCTTGTGTCTGTTTCCCCATTCCCCTGGGAAACTGGCTGGAAAATCCCAAGCTGGCCTGAGGTTTAGTGCCTCTGGAGTGCTGGGAATGGTGTTGGAGGTACAAGAAGACAAGAAATCGCAAGCCAGCACACAGACAGTGATAATCACTGTCCTCCATGCACAGCCAGAAAGGTGCTCTTCCCTCCAACTCTGCCTGCAGAATCACTGAGAGCTCACAAAAAAGCTTCATCCTTGCACATTCTTTTATTCAGTGTGTTATTCACCCTCCCACTTCGGCTTATAGTTGTGCTTGTTTTCTCCTGTGTTCTAAGGCTGTGTGTTCGAGGTCTCTGGGTGGACAATGATTGGTTTTGGTGCTGAATTCAGCTTTTTGGGGTTGATGCAAGACTGATTCTATTAATGAAATTTGAGGTGACTTCTTAGCTCTAGCAATGTGAAAGGGAGTACAGCTCACCTTGCAGATGGTTGACTAAAATATTAAACAGTGATTCACCATTACTCACTGTCGCATCAGCTCATAAATTTAAAACAACTCACTTTCCTATCTTTTTTTTTAATTTAAGGAAAAATAAAAGAAGTAAAGCTTTATCATGCATAACTAGGCTAAGTTGATTCTCTAGAGAGGTTAGCTAATAAACTTTTCACTAGATTCTGCCTCTTTACGCTAGTTGAGAACTGAAGCAATGAGGGGGGAAGAAATCTTGCTTTTCTATGTTAATAGGAAAAAACCCTGGACTGGTGACATCTCTGGCAAGAAAGTGGAAATGTGAATACAATTGTCCATTGTATTACTTAGAAGGATGAAAATAACAGCTGGACACTGTGATTACAGGCCACAGGAAATAAGAAGGTGCTGTGAGTTGTTTCAGGGGTCCCTATTAGCTGTCATTAGGCATTGCCCAGGAAACAATTTGTATCTACTGAAATCCTCATTAAAGCATTCTCATGGATTTGTTCCTCTATACTAGGCAGGTTCTTTCCTTCAGCAAGCCTCTGTCCCCTAGGCTGGGCACTTAACTGCTGCTGGGCATTAGGGGATCTCTGGCATGTATTTTCCTATTTGTTTTCAGTTTACAGTAGGTTCAGTGTCTCGGTGTTCAGAGTGCCATGGGGAGTAAATATGCTGAGTGGGATGCAGTCCCTGCCCAAAGATTGAGCCAGAGAAGAGACTGCAAGAAGAGACCAAGACTACCAAGGTGAGTGGCAAAACTAGAAATTTGAACTCCTGGTTCTCGTGCCAGGACTCCCTCTGCATACACCAGGCTACTTAATTTGACTTCCCTTGAAAGGGGAATAAGGCCCCTCTCCACTGATTTTGAGCTGCTCCTGAGAGTTGTAATAGTTGATTTTGGCCCTGGTACAAGCCACCTCCCATGCACAGCCATGACCTTATCAGTGCTTGTGCCTTCTGAGACTCATCTAGAGGTCTCCCATGGCTGGGCCAGTGCATGCAGCGCTTTGTGTGCCTGCTTGGGAAAGAACAGTTGTTGAGGGACATCTGAGAGGATGGAGCCAGGCTCTTGTCAGTGGTGCTGAGCCACAGGACAAGAAGCAGCGGGCAGAAAGTGATGCACAGGAATTTCCACTGGAACATGAGGAAGAACTTCTTTCCTGTGCAGGTGGAACATTGCCCAGAGAGGTTGTGGAGTCTCCCTCATTGGAGAACTGTCTGGACACAACCCTGTGCCATGTGCTCTGGGATGGCCCTGTTTGAGCAGGGAGGTTGGACCAGATGACCCACTGTGGTCCTTTCCAACCTGACCCATTCTGTGATTTGCTGACTAATACCAAAATTCTATGATTTTGCTATCTTGTATCATCTCTCATCATCCTCTGGTGGTTGTAGCGCTTACTTTTTAATGTCAAGTAGAAAGTAAGCCCCATATTTAATGATTATTCTGCTGCTGTGAGTGAAAGCTAATGGGACCATAAGCATCTCTATTCTGCCAGAATGCTGTTTGCTCTTTCCTTCAGGCAGATAAAAGCAGAGAGAGTCAGCCTAATAAAACAACATATCATGAGCCCTGTCAGTGATCAACAAACACTTCTGAAAAAGAAGGATGGCAGAAAAGCACTGGCTCTAATAGCTTTCAATTGTAGCAGTGAGATGAAGAGAGTGAAAGCTCCTCCCTTTTGTGCTAAAGGGGAGAGGGTCCCCAGCTTGCATCTGCTCTAGGGTCTTCCCGACATTGGTGCCTGTCTCATGCAGGAGTGAAGCCAGAATGCATCCAGAGGAAGTACTGTGGTTCACCAGGCTTCTCCCGAGTTACAAAGTTCTGCCACGAGACAGTTGTCTTCGCGTTTTGTCTCAACTGCTCTCTTGTAATGAGCCTTGCCCACAAACCAAGTTTGATGATAGAGTCCCCATGTTGTCTGTTATCTCACCAGGTCTGTAAACTCTGTGCTCATTCTTCAGCACTGGGCAGGTGTGCCTGGTGCCTTTGCAAAGGTCGGATGGGATGGGTCTCCTGGCAAGCCCGGGAAGCAGAATTTGACTCATACTGCAGACTCCTCTTGGTGCAGCCTGGACCTTGCAGTAAGCATGATGCGTGAGTGTTGGAGAGTGAGAAAAACACTACAGACCTGAGGCTCAGGCTCTCCAGGGCCTCTTTCCTAGCTTTTCAGGTGAAGATGGCCTTTAATATCACCCTTGTCTCAGCTCCCAGCTCCTCTTTGCAAACCATCACTGTGCTGGCGCTAGGGTTTGTTTGGAAGAGGAAGCATTGCCATGGGCTCCCAGAGAAGTTGCCATGCTGTTGTGCTCACATCATCTGCATCTCTCCTGGTGGTGCCTTTCCTGTTTCAGGTGCTGGTCACATGCAGGCTGCCCCGGAGCATTGAGAAGAGGAGTTCAGGGAGTTCAGGACTGACCAGTGGAAATGGAAGAGGGCAGGCAGTAGTAGTGCAATGTTGCCCACTTGCACCAGCATTCATGCTGCCCATATGATGCCAAGGGTAGGAGTTTGAGAGCTGTTGTAGATGATGTCTGAGGGAAAACTGCCTGGAGAATGGTGTATTTGTCACTTGGATGTTGGGTATGACAGGAAAAGCACATGGTTCTTCCCCTCCTTGTGTTCTCTGCCCTTAGACACCATGGCAGCCTGGGAACAGCCAGGATTTATTTTGGTGTCGTAGTGTTGTCCTGGTGAAGGGTGGGTCCTATTCAACCTTTCTGTCCCTTCAGGGTTCCTGTGAAGATTTCCTGCTTTCTACCATAAAGGGGGCCAAAAATGCTTAAGGAAATGACAGTTTCCGAGGCAACCGCACTTAACAATTTCATCAATTAATCAGGAGGAAACTAAGGAAGAGAATGGGAAGCAGATGCTCGGAGCAGGACAAGGCTATGAATGATTGATGTCATCTAAGAGACAGGCAGAATTTACTCCAGGAGAGACCTCAGCCTGAGGCTGAGGCAACTTCCTATGCAAGAGTTCATTACTGCAAGATGATGGCAGGGAGCCAGGAATGGCTTCCTAGGTGAATGTCCAGTCCAGTATTTAGAAAATGATGAGGTACACTGCAAAAATACAGGCTGGCTCAGAAAGGTATACGAAGGCTCAAGGAGAGATGGAACAGAAGTCATATGCTGATTTTCCCTGCCACATGTGACAGTTCTCCTATTGAGCCTAATAAAAATGGATTTTTGATGTTCCCCAGTCAAAGTTACAAGTAGGTGTGATCTCTTCAAGATGTTAAAAGCCTGCTGTATTCGTGCATGATGTGTTAGCTGACCTGTCTGCTGCACTTCAGGCAGATGCATCCAACAACCAGTACTGCCCTGAAGCACTGCCTACATCTGCAAGGCAGCTGAGGGAGAGGTTGGATTTCTTCTGGGGATCCGTGGTGGGAATAAAGACTGTAGAGGTCTTAAAGGCATCAATGCTCTTGTTCAAGCCCTGCTGAGAACAACAATGACAAGGGGAGGAAATCAGGCAGTGATTTGCCAGGTTATGGTGAATCTTTGCTCTTCACTTGCAACTTGATTGGAATGATAATGAAAAGCTCTTAAAGATGAGACAAGGAAGTGAAAAATGTCATGATGAAGTAGAAGTTTGTTAGAGTAACTTTTAATCCATTCTTTTTTCCTTTGCTTTTTAAATGTATACTTTTTTTTCTTTGTGGCTTTTTTTAATATTGTTCCTTCGATTTCTCTCCACATTTAACAATCTAACTTTTTTTTTTTTGGTGGAAGCAACTAACTGAACCAAATGATTGAAACAGCATTGTTAGCATCCCTTCTATATGCAGCACAGCTTTTCTCTATATGAATTCATGTGACACTGTATTTTCCTTAACACTTTCATTTAAGTGAGTGCCGGAACAGACCTTTTGCATAAATCAGCAAGAGAAAACAAACCATCTCTTGCTATAACCATTTGTTCCTTTTACCTCAGTAATAAATCCCTCCTGGGAATAAGGAGTTCATGTAATTTATCACTGATCCTTGTAATACACATTGTGGTACCGTATTTCACATGCCTGGAGTGCATCTTTTGATTAGAGCAGACATCATCTTTCTGCTTGTAAAAGCAAATGAAAAGTTGCTCTCCATGGCAAAGTTGAAATGAGTATTAATTGCATTAAATAATCAGTAAGTAAAAGGGCAGGGTTCAAATAATCAAAGTGTTCATAAGGAGGAAAGCTAATCAGAAATGTTAGAACCAGATTAAATTTGTTGTCTTTCCTAGGATGGATTTATTGTCTTTAATGATATCAGCCCTGTGGCTTTTCCTTTTCTGATACTTTTGAAAACCATTAAGTACACATGCCAGCCTGCATTATGGGTACCTGAGATATTAGACATTAGAGCCTTTGATTTCTTTTAGTTAATTCATTTTAGGCCTTTTCTTTGGTAAGGAGTTTCACACAAAGCAAACAGGATTAAGCAGCATTTCCAAAGCAAGGGAATGCAATTTTCTTGCAAGGTGCAATTTTCTGCATCCCTCAAGGGATGAGCAGGGACATGCATCTCTCTGCATGTATCAGGTGAGGCTGGTGGTCCATGATGGTTCAACACTGCATGTATGTCAATTCTGTGTCAGGAAGAGGAACGGAATATCAGGGTCTCAGCCAGGACAATTTCATGAACAATGCCATCTGGAGCTTCACTGTCCCCAGGTGCTTCCCAGTGGCCCAGAAGGTCTTTTCTCAGAAAGTCTTTTCCAGGTGGCAACTCAAGCTTTCAGTCAGAATGGGAAGGTGTGAGGAGCAAATAAATAGGCCATGGGGGGGTGTGCCTTAGACATGAGGGGTTGGGAAGTTGATTCCCTGAGTTATGGGCATGGCCCATTTTAGTGTGGGAGCTCAGCACTTAAGTTACTTTCCCTTGCCTCTCCTTATAGTGTCTCCCACCTGGCAAGCAAGTAAAGAGGGACGTAAGAAGATCAGAGGCACCACAAAATGCCATCAGGTATTTTCAACCATTCTGTTCAGCTGCTGTCTAAACATAAAAGACATAAAGGAAAGACATAAACTGGGCAAGGGGTCGGTTCCTCCCCATGCCAGTGTGTTGCCCTGGAGTCTGTTCCCTTGCCTGTGGGTCAGGCTTGAGTGATGGCCATTTCCTAGAATGACTGGGGAAGACATTCCATGGGTAAAATGACCATCCTGAAGGAAGTATTATACCAGATTGTGAGAGGGAACTACAGAGGGTCGTCAGCCCTCGCTCCCATGACATCTTGGGTGACGGCCCTTGCTGTTGTGACTCCTGGACACCTAGTAAAAAGGGTTCTATTTCTTTCCAGCTCCCTCGCTTTCTAACATCCTGCTAAGATGCCAAACGCATGACTTTTGTGTTGGTCTGCTGAAATGACAAATGACGTGGGGTAAGTGAGTTTAACATCAGACTGAGTGAAGGAAGGGCAGTTAGTTGTGTGGTCCGGCCCATAAATAGTTTCCAGAAGCCTGCTGGCAATCTGACACTGCTTTATTACTTGGACTGTGCTAATTATAAGCCACTGCAGTGGGAGAGTAAGGAGAATGAGTGATGTGCTCTCTTGGGCACTGAGAGCCTTGTGACTGGCTCAGTTTCTGTTTCACAGCAAACCTTTGTGTCACAGTTTCAGACCGCAGAAGCTGAAAGTCCTTTGTGCACAGGGGAAAATGTTAAGGGTCAGCTGTGGTTAGCCTGCAGATAGCAGTAACAAAAGCAAGTATATGTCCATCTCAATGGACTGCAGAGTCAATTACATCCATGATGAGGGCTTGGCTCATGCTCAAAACCGGAGTGTCACAAGAAGGGGTGACAGATGCATACTGCAGAAAGTTGAAGTGGTTTCTTTTGCTGTGTACTGCTTACATGATGACAAAGTTCTCAGAGGAAACTCTTGTTATCACAGCATCAGTTTAAAGCCCCTCCTGGCCAGAAATGGACAAACTTGGATTAACCCTGACATAACCAAAGTCAGAAACAAACCAGAGAATGCTCTTGTGTGCACATGTACCCACCATGGGTATGACCAGGAATACTGCTCCAAAACTGCTGAATTAAATAAACTTCAGGAAACTCTCTGCTTTCCTGAGAAAAGTGATCTGTCTGTATTTCAAATTGTTTGGGGTTTTTTTGCTGTTACTCAGCAGCACCTCAAAAATATTGATCCATTTGTTGTGATCAGACACTAAATGGCTGTTTAAATTAAAGAACAGTGGCACTGGACAGGCACTCTTTATAAATCAGAGGACCTGGTCTTTGAGATATGTTAGATGCTGCTCGCTTCTGAAAAGGCACGGAAAACAAGCATGAGAGAGCAGTTACAGTGGCTGCACATCGCCTGCATGGATGTGGACTGCCAGCTGGGAAAGCCTTTGGTTGTGGCTCTGCACAGCGTAATGAACTGGGCAGCAGTTTGGCTTCTTTCCGTGAAAGAGCTACACTGGTCTGACTGCAGAAAGGGGCACAGGTATTTCCTTGATATTTCCATTTAAAAGATGGGGTTGACCTTTGGGAATATATTATTCACTCAAGCAACGATGTCCTTTGTGCCTGCCTGGCCCAGGCTTGATGTACTTGCAAAGTTGCAGCTCTGATGAGCTGCCTGTTTCCTAGAACAAGGTGAGGCAAATTGATGGATTAAAAAAATTCTGACATCTTCAGGACTCTTTCTGCTTTGAAGCAGAATGTGGTATTTGGTAGAAGAAAGTCAGCTCAGGGTCATGCTTTCTTAGCTCTAGCTAGAGGTTGCACTGATCAAAGCTATCTTTTTTTTGAGTCAAAACCTCCTGCTGTAAAATATCAAGCATAGAGTCTGAAAGCAGGTAAGTCTGCTCAGCTCAGACCACAGATATCTTAGTGTTTTGGAGGATGCAAAGAGCATCTTGATTTTGAATGTTTTGGGCAGAGCAATTCCAGAGTGGAAGGGGCTGAAGGAACTCTAGGTGGTCATGGACACAAACCTAGTCTCAGTACTGCTGTAACTAATTCAAAGGAGGAATCTTCTCCTGGCTTCTGCTGAAGGGAAGCGATGGCTGGGGCAGATACTTCCTCAGTCATGGTCTCCAGTTTGCAAAAAAAAAGGACATTTAAATAGATGAGATGAGTATCCAGGAACCAGAGGACTCCTCAGCTCCTTCACCCATAGACTGACCTCTGCTGACCTTTTACAACCAGTCAGAGAAACTAACACTGCTGTGGACTGTGTTTCAGATGGTGAGGAAAGCAAGGGAAACAAACTGTGCTCCTGTAAGAGGTGAGGATGTAGTTGCATCCTCTGGGAACCTGCTTTCCTTGCTGCAGGTGTGCCTGCCCTAGACTGATGAACTGAGTACCAGCTGATCTGTTGAGCAGGCTGGGAAGGGATTCCACTGCTCCTGGTGATATGGAGGTGATTTGGGATAGGACCATTCTCTGGGATTGTCCATCTCTATGTTTGGTCAAGCTTTGCCTTATTTTATCCAATCATCTAACAAACAGTTATAAACTCAGAGAGTCCATGTGATATTCTTCTCTGAGCTATATTGCTGGACGAAAGGGAAAATGCACAGAACGTGAGAAAAACAGGAAGGGAGAGTATCAGGTACTGGTGATGGAGGTCTGCTGTCTCCTTCTAGTGGAATGTGTCTGTTTATCTTTTTGCAAATTATCTTCTCTTTCCCAAGGGAAACCTCCCATTCAGCTTTGCCTTCAGAAAGTGGAGCAGTGGAATGATGTTTTCTGAAGACAAGATGCTTGTTAGCAGGGCCTCTGGTGCTAACAAGAGTCAGACCAGTGTAGGAAAGTTAAATATAAGTGCTCTATAATCTTGGCTTTCCTAGTCAGAGCTGGATTCTGAGCTCAGTTGTGAGCCCATCCACATCTCTGTCTTGGCTCTGACTGTCCCAGCTTGCAGCACTGCCTGGCTGTGGTTCAGGTGAAACAACAGTCAGGGAGTACTCCCTGGATGGATAGACAGAGAAGGGAGTTCAGTTGTATGGAAGTAAATTCTGCTGTGCTGTTCTAGGCCAGAGAGGAAACCTTGGCCCATGTTATTTCCCAGCCCAGATAAAGCTATTCAGATTTCAGCCTGTGGTCAAGACCCATTGGAGCAGTGATGCCTTTGAGTCACACTAGAGTCAGCAGAGCATCACCTCCCCTGCTGGAGAGATAAGCAGCAGCATTGCCAGCATGCTGCAGTCTCTAGGGAGGGAACTTTGGCAGCTGAGACATGGAGAGCTGTAAGTGCTGGTGCAGGGTCCCATGTGCCATCCTCTGGAGGCCCACCTTGGTATTTGAGTCAGAATGACTCCTCTTTCCCTTTCTGAGTCACCGCCACAGTCTATTTCTGGCTTGTGCTTTAGGAAGAGTGGGTTGATGAGAATGAGATAAAGAGGTCAAAGCTAGGTACCAAGGGGTACATACCAAAATATTTTCCATAACTAGATTAATCCAGTTGGGCTATACATTCTGACTCTGTTGTATATACTTCTGGGAAGTAGATTGAGGCAGAAGTCCTCAATCCTGCTTGAGTTCTCTGAGCCCAAAGGATTGGGATGGGGTTGAGATTGCCTCCAGTTAGTGGACATTTTTCAGGTGTCCTGGTGTCCTGTCTGTGAAAAGCATGCCCCTGACATTGTCCCAGAGCCCAGCCTTAGCTTGGAGAAGACCTGAGGGAACCCAAGAAAAGTTTATCCATTACTCTCTGGCCAGAATATGACTCTGGAAAGAGGGGACTCACTACTGTTAGGTCAGTCCCAGAGAGAATGGCATCTGCACCTTGGAACAGCACAGGCACAGTTTTTAGTCCAAATACCTCATCTCCTGAAGGAGTTCAGTTTTTCCCTCCTAGATATCAGGTAGGAAGCAAGATTCCCCATCTGGAAGGACTTGGCTCTGTCCATGGACTTCACAACACTGAGCTTGAAGGAGATGGCTGAAAGCAGGTGGGAAGACTCCCCATCACCCTGGTGAAAAAAGTGGCAGTCCATCTGTACTGAAGGTTTTGGAAAAGAGGAGGACAGGTTTCTGGGATCCAGCCTTTTGGGGAGCAGGCTACAGACTCTCCATTATAAGAAGTGTTACTTGCAGTGTTTGAACTCGACCTGATGGCTGCCATACCCTCGTTGAGCACAGGCTGCATTAAAAATGGCATTGAGAATAACTTGCAGGCAGTGGAAGATCTTTGCCCACTCAGAGAGTGAGAGATTGCTTCTGATAAAGATAGACCTTAATGTGGGGGCCAACACAGCCTTCAAAGTGGTGGTCACTGGGGCTTCCACCCTGCTCCTTAGGGAAGCAGCAGAGAGGAAGTGAGAGACATCGAAATGATCTATCATTTTAAAATTAAGTGATGTCTCCTCAGTTCACAGGGGGGCTTGGAAAGTAATTTACCATCAATAAAAAGAACAGAAACCAGCCCTGAGAGACATAAACCTCTGAATGGGCTCTGCTAATGCTCTCCAGCTGTGTATGCCCATGTCCTCCGTGTTCAGTGTCAGCAGAGTCCTCTCAGGGTGTCGTTACCCTGTATTCACTCCAGAACAACCATTATCTCTGAATATTCATTTACACCAGCCAGTTCAGGAAGCTGTGTACATGAGCTGCCCCCTCAAGAAAGAGGACTGAAATTGTTGTTGATTAGGCTATAACAATAATGAAAGAAGGTGGCTGAATGGTCTGAAAGACAGAGAAGGCAGAGCTGGAAAATGTCAGGCAAGGCACAAGGTGAGATGACTGATATGTCATGGCTAAATTGAAGCCAAAACACCCCCTAACACGCAGAGGGTAAGGTCCTGCAAAAGATACCCATAATTTATTAATCTATCAGAAATTACTCTTTCTAATTTTAGCTCAGCTTTGCTGCCTGCACGTGATGAACGTTCCTGTGTGGGAGTGCACTGGAACATGGGGAAGCAAATGCTTGCTGTAGGGGCAGCTTTCAGGCAGTGGCTGTGACCCAGCAAGCGGTGAGTGTTCCTGGGCTTCCCATCAGGGCCCCACACCTCAGCAGGCTTCACTCTGCCCCCGCTGCTCTGTCCTGAAGCTGGTACTAGGAACAGCAGGAGTCTTCCTGTCAAGAAACAAAGGGAGAAGGGGGTCTGAGAGTCTCAAGATGGATTCCCCATCACATTAAGGGAATACACTGGGACTTGTGCTCTCACAGGACCAGTCAGGCATTGGTTTTATCGGAATAAGAATTGATGTTAGGAAGAAGGAAAAACATTTATGTTCCGTGTCAAAAGTGTGCAATAGAAACACAGCATGCCAAGGCGAGAGCCGGCTCCCCAGTGCAACATACATCTCCTCTTAATTAAATCTCCTGCAGCCAGCAAGCTCCATTGAGTCCCAGCAGTGAGCTGTGCATGATGTATGCGATAAGCCTTTCCAACCCACCCACTCTACACATCTCTGCTTGCTCTGTGCTGGTGGGCTGCTCAAGATAATAGCAAAGCCAGATGCAGGGAAATAGTCCCTCCATTGGTAAATAAATTATTTACAATATTATTTTTTTAGATCTGCTCCCTCCCTGCTCTCTTGGAAACATTGAGCATGAATAATTTTAAACAATTAGGAGGTTTGGGAATGACTCCTACTGCATCTGTACAGCTGTATCATCCACAGGCTGTGGGGGAATGTGTGTTTCACAGCTGGTTCCAAAAATGGAGAGCCAGCTTATGTGCTGTGGGTCAGTAAGGGGTCTCTGAGCCAGCCAGTCACATTCCCTGGACCTTCCTATTAGTCAGAGAGGCTAAGGACTTTTCCTGCCTGTTACCTTACCTTTTAGAGTACCAAGTGCATACCCATGCACATGCAAGGCCAGAAAATCTGGCCTGACTTTTTGAAGCACCATTGTGTTTTAGAGATCATCCCTTCCATTTGATGATGGGCAGTTCTATTCTGAGGTGGACACAGCATCCTGTCTCCTGGAAGAGAAGTCAGGAAACAGCTGAAACGTCTTTTTGCCACTACTGCAACCAAGAAAGTAAATTTCTCTTTTTCAGGGGTCAAGTCATACACAGCAATGCCTCTGGTTCTTCACTGTCTTCTGTGGCTGCTTATGTAGTTTCTCCTGCCTCAGTCACACACAGAGCCCTTCCAATAAACCCTGTGAAGCCCTCTGTGCCAGGCTGGTCACGCATTTCAGTGAGCTCACAGAGATCCAGGTTTTGCATGAAGGCTCGAGCCTGTCGTCCAGTTTGCACCATGTTGTCTCTGGTCCTCGTGTTCTTGCTGGAACATACCTAGATGAAGTCCAGGAACACTTTCCAGTGTTAAATCATCTCCCTGCAATAATAGTAATGATAATTAGTATTTTTATCGTGCCCATTTACAGCCAATCTTGGGATTAAAGCTCCTGTAAGCACCTGAAAGCTGTATTACCCTGACATTCAGCCTGTGTGGGCAGATGCATTTGCAGGGTGGTTTCAGCAGGACTAGGCTAAAGATCTTTTGCTGCCAAAGTCTGTGGGTGAGTCTTTGCAGATTTTCATTCATCTTCTTTACTCTGTTTCTAATGGAAGTCTGCTTCTCACAGGATGTAAACAGCATGCCAGGTGTTTCTGCAAAGTTAAGGCAATTAATTGAACCAACCACTCCTGCTGCCCAAGCAATTTAAGGTAGTTCTTTGCTTTTGCTGTTATTTCCTTGATCAAGAAAAAAGATTGTTGTTCTCCAAGGGAATGAAGAAATAGAGACTCAGGGAAAGGTTTGGGGAAAGAAGATTTTTAAAAAAAGGGTTTAAAAAGCAACCCTGGTCCTTCTTTTTGGATGACTCCACTGGAATTTAACTAATTCCTTCCAGTGGGGACTTTTTCTCATTTATGTTAGCATTAAAATCTGATTTGTTCAACTTTTTGAGTGGCAGAAGGAAGGCAGTGTAGCACACCTACATCTCCCTGCTGTAAGGTCTCAAATCCAAATTTGATGAGATTTGTTGCAATGAGGCATTACTGTTTTCGTACTTGCTTCTTTTAAGCAGGTGCTGGAATAGAACAAAGCACCATTTCTGAAGGTTTTGATAGGACTGTAAAGACTGTAAAGACCTGCAGAGAATGAATCATCCGTGCAGTTTATACATCCATCCTGGGATGAGATGAAGCCCATCTGGAAAGAGCTACATCAGCTCCCTGAGATTGGATGCATGCATGTCAGATGATCCATCAGACATGAGGGAAAAGGTTCATAAGCAAATCTAATGTTACAGACTTACAGCTGTCACACTGGCATAGCAACCTAAGTTTTGGCTTTTCTGTTTTCTTTCTGTTTTTGAAAAATCCATCAGCTCTAAGTGTGTATTCCACTGATGGGGGAAAAGATGAAGGGGGCTCTCAGCCCTGGAATAAGTCTGCCAGCACTGGGAAACTTAACCTCAGTGCACAAAAGACCCACCACCTCTTCATGGAGAAAAGGGATTGTCTGGTGAGCTGAAAGCTGAAGCACTGTTAGAACCAGGTTTGCGATCTTGATTTATTTTAAAGTTGATCCTTTTTCTTATGAGAAAGCCACATATTTGGTGCACATTCACGAAACTAAAATAATTGCTTGTGTATCTTCAAACCACAGATAAGGCGAAATCAAAGTCTCACTTCTGCCGGTGCCCACCTTGTATGGTCCCTACAAAAGACCTCTCAGCTCCTCACAGGCTCCTGGTGCCATAAGCTTGGTTCACAATGCCCAGCCTGACTCTGATGCTCCTGATTCTCCCCATTACTGATGGGTCAAGATGTGACAAGCCCATTTTCTGCACCATTTCTGTGAACAATAGCTAAGTCTAGGACAAATCCTGAACAAAAATATAATCTAATGCTAAGCCAAAGACAACCACATGAGGGAGGACAAACAGATACCTGGCTGGCTTGTCTGGTGGCTCGGACTTGGCTTAGGCTGCAGTCCCCATCCATGATTAATTGCCACACTGAAGAGCCCCAGAGCTAAAGCAAACCTGGATAAGAACAATTTCCACAAGGTGGGACCTCAGTCGCAGGGTTAGTGTCCAGAAGCAGTGAGGGCCAGTCTTAGACCCTCCCTAAAGGAGGAGCCAAGAGTGGTAACACAGCCTGCAGGCAGGGGCTTTGCAAACCAGGACCCCAGTTCTGTACTCACAGCACCCAGGCAAGGCAGGCCTCGATGAAGGCCAGGTTCAGCCAGGAGTGAAGATCATCGGGCAAGCTCCTGGTGACAAGACATGTCCTAAGTCAGCTCAGGAGGCCAGCCTGCAGATGAGAGCCCAGACCCACAGGTCTGTGGCCAGGAACAGGCATAGCTGTGGCTGAGCAAAACCACAGCACAGCTCAAACAGGAAAGGAAGATCCAGGGCTGGGCTTAAATGGAAGTGTTGGGTGTGAATGTGTTTATATGCGGTCAGGGCCTTGACAAGTCAGGAAACCTGGTTCACAGCCCTCTTCTTGGGCAACTGGACCATACTGTTGAGTTAATAAACCAGGAAACTTGAAAATCAAATGCACTGAATTCCCATCTTTATTGACTTGAAATATTCAGGTTGGATCTTCTCTATAGGTCCCTGGGAATCCCTGTGCACCTGGATGGTTGCAAAGCCAGTTGAGTTTTCTGGGGTAAAAGTGATCCCTCTATGAGTTTAGGTGAAGGACAAGAGAAACTGTTACTGATTTTTTTGCTTATCCAGTAATTGTGGAAAGTACAGGGCATTCAAAAGGGGCTAATGAGCAGTGATAGAAGGCTTGGGGCATATGCATCTTTGGAGAGGAGAGTATACTTCCTGAGAGGCCTGTGCTGGCCGTTAGTGGCTAAAGAGACCTATGCTAAAGAAAGAGATATGCAAATTTGGAAGGATTGTGCTTTCCTTTTCATGTGGTTTCCAGCAGGAAAGATCATAGCATCATAAAGCATAAATTTCTGGAGAGTTGCCTCCAAAACCTGCATTAAGCACGCCCACCCTAACTGCTACATCATGTTGTTCAGAGCAGTTCAAAGTGGAGAAGCTCATCTCCATCCTCTGGACTTAGAGAATGGCTCTGCAAGTTACAGCTCAGAAAGGAGCTGGGTCCAAAATGCCAACAGGAATAGGCCTGGTTTCAGCATGCATTTAGTTTATTTATTTTTCTGAAGAAACAATTCAATTGCTGGACCTTATTCACAATGCCTTATTAGCACATAAAGTCTGTCTCAGTCTTATTTGTGATGTGTTGTTCTCAGGAAAACCCTTTTCCCTTTCTCTTCTTCCAGTGATCCGCATCACATGAAATGAGGGATGCAGCCTCCTCTCACATGCTGGCCTTATGCCCTAGGAGGGTTTTGCAGCCAGCATTGGACTATGCAAGGTCTGTGGACCATACCTGCCTTGCTGTGCCTGCCTGGAGCATGAGCTCATGCCTGCTCTGTGGTCTGTGCATTCCTTCACTGGCCTTCTGGGATCTGAGTCATTGTGCCCTCTTAGGTGTAGAGTAACAGCAAAACCAGTGATGAATAATCGGAGTTAATAATAATGCTTGCCTAAGGTACTTGGTGCACTTTGCTCCCAAATAACTGTTGAACGAAAACACCCTGTCTGCTGGGGACATGCCGTGGCTGTGCAGCACTGTGAGACTTAACAACATCTGACAACAGCCAGCCCCCTGGCAAAGCTGTAGGTTTCAGCCAGCCACGGCCGAGCCCCCTTTTTTTTCCATGGAAGTGCTGAAAGTCAGCTAAGTAATGCTCTTCCAGTGAATTAATTCCCCCAGCGGCGTGTGGACCAGAGTGGATCCATTCCCTGGGTGCTCACCCAGGAAGTCATTAGCAGCTTGCAGGCAGAGGTCGATCCCATTACCATGGTTTTGTAATGCTTTGTTGAAAAAAAATAAGCCAGTGCCTTAGGACTGAAGCTGACCTTGAATGAAAAAGAAGGAAAATCCATCATGTCCAGAGCTTGTCTCTGTGGGCTGAAATGCGCTTCTGTTGGGATGCCAGTTTTGGGGAAAGCAATTTAGGGAAAGGAGGAAAGGTGGGAGCAACATTTTGGATGTGGAACAATTGTTTCATCAATGCATGTCTGCTCCTAAAGAAGATCATTTCTGCGACGCCTTGTGTCCTCTGCAGAATGACTGAGAGACAGCTGGAAAAGGACGTGACTGAGGCCTCACTCATTGGTGCAATGATCTCTCTGCAGATGTTCTGGCTGTGAGCAGTCAGTTGTTCACATGGACAGACTTCATTTCCCTGCTGGCAGATAGTACTCATTTTGGTGTTTTCCCTTTAGAACTAGGGTGAGTCCTTTCCATGAATGGAGAGTAGATTCTTTCAACCAGTAGATCCTGAGTAGCTGGCAAAAACAGAATTCAAAAGAAGTTGGGTAGGGTATCCAGCTACATGACTCACACGTTAGTCCATGTTGTTTCTCAGCTGGATTTTCTGCTTTCCTCAGTTTCAGTTTTCAGAGTACAAGTGCTAGGCACTGGAGGTGGTTATGGAGAGAGGGAAGGCTAAGATGTCTCTTGCTGTGGGCCCATTTGCCTTTTCTGTGGTTTGGATGGATCAGGGGGAGCTCCAGTCCAGATAGCTACATGATGTGCGAGGGGATTGGAAGAAAGAAACATGCTGTGGTTGACACTTGCACAGCTTCAGAGATGTCTCCTGGTGTCACTAGGTGCTTTCTCATCCAGATCTGGACTTCCTCTTTTCTGCCTAGCAGGCTCTTCTCTGTGATGGCTTCTATTAGGTGAGTCAAAGCATACCATTCACTTTGATGCAATAATAAAAGTATAAGCTGCTTTCTGCTTAATGTGGGTCCATTTGCTTCTATTTATGATAAATTAATATTTTCTTCTGTGCTGTGAATGGTAGCACTAAGCATACAGCAGGTATGCTGCTAATTTTGTCAGCAAAGCTGGTTAGGGAAGGAGATAAGAGGGGAAAGAATGAATCACTGAAGGGAATAGCTGGCTCAGGCACTGCCATGTTATCATCACGACCACACAGCAGCTTCTGTGCCTATTCACCCACCCAGCGTGAGGTCTATTTGGACCTGCAGAGACACACTGTGACATGAAACTGTCTTTCCTTTAAGCTTCCCAGAAAGCTGTGGGCACAAATGAGCTGGCAAAGAGGTAGCTCAGTCATGATCTCCAACCACTGGGAACCTACAGAGCATTCCTGACTGCCAAGTGCTGCTTGACCCAGTAGGCTGAGGCAACTGTAGTGGCTGGATCCAGATGTGAATGGTTAGGAAAAGACAGGAGATATTGAGCTTTATTGCCTGGGAATTAAATTAAATCCGGGGACAGCTCATGTGATAGATTCTTGAAAGTCCTTGAGCTGAGAACAGGTATCACTTTCTATGTAATGCCATCAAATGAATTTTTCTGAAGGGACACACTGTTATGAGTGATGGGAGAATGTGTTTGGCATAAATGGTATGAAAATCAAACACTACTTGGTAGTACTGGATCACCAAAGACCTTTGTAATATGAAGGTAGATAAGTTGTAGTACAGTTCTTACTATCTCCCTATAGCATTTCCTGGTGCTGCTACTGTTGGGTCCTCCTGGCTCCTCAAATTGATGTATTAGACATTCCAGATCTCATAGTGGTGTCCACCCACACATTGCCATGGTTTTAACTGTGTAAAATTGTCTTTGGCAGAAAAGAAAGGAATTGTTCCAGGACAAACAAACCCTTCAGATGAATCAGAACAGCTTAGAGATAATCACATAACTTTGCTCCTGTATACAACAGCAGATACTATGTGATACCAACCCAGGTCCAAGTCCAACACCTCCAAGTTCATCTGCAAATCACCTTGAATTGCTGGAGAAGTGCAAAGTGTTGTTTGTTTCTGATAAACAGCAGAGAAAGTCTCCCTCTTCTTTATTTTTCTTCCTCCTCCTCATCCAGAAGCTAAAAAACCAAGGAGGATAAAAAGAGCATCCTAAGGGGGAGAGTTACCACATGCTGCTGCCAGTGTTAGGAAAACAGTACTGAGTCACACAAATAATTTTAGATGCTTCTAAATACACTGTGCTCTCAGCAGGCAGCCTTTCCAGCTATAATCTCGCCGGCTGTCCCTAATTCTGAGCACACAGTATACTCTGCTTCCTTCCTGGTTGCAAATGAGTCAGAATTTCTCTCTGTCACTCACCTGAGCCAGAAGGAGTTTACCAGCTCAGTGCTTGCACACTAATACACAATTAGAGGGTGTATTCCCTCACCCTGTAAAAAAACCCACCCTCTGACAATCCCAAACAAAAAATGCAAGGTACAGTTGGGATTCCCCACTGAAATGCAAAAGCTGGGGAACAGTTTTGGCTATGTTGGTGTGGTAGGCTGGGAGACTTGTCTAGGCAGCCTGCTTAAATTTTGCTTGCTGTTTGAAGAGGCATCAGCTCTCAGTGGCAAGGGGGTTGCCCAGGGGAGTGGACAGCATGGATATTGGAACCTCCCAGAGACTGAAGCCACTAGCTCCATTAAAAAAAAAAAAAAAGCTAGGAGCAGGCCTTTGAAAAAAAAAAAGTGGAAAAAGGAAAGGGTCAGCCCAGGAACCAGGATGAGTTTAGAAATCTCATGAGACTACCTACTGTTTGTATACTGCTATCATCCATGGAGAGCATCTCAGCTGGTTTTGGTTGGTTGGTTAGTTGCCTGGTTTTTGTTTGTCTGTTTGGTTTGAAAATAAATAATATTTTAAAGGAAATTTGGAAAATTCTGTCAATCCCAACATGGAAAAAAAAGAGGCAAAGTTCAGTCTTAGATGAAGTAATATATTTGCCCAATTCTATGTTTTTATCAGGTTAGAAGAACTTTGCTTTATTTTTGTCTGTAGAAGTTGACTAAGTGAAAACACTCCCAGATTCTGCTTTCATTTGCTCTTGTTCTCTCTTTCTCTGTGCATCACCTTAAGTATAGTTTTGTCCACCTCTTCCCTTTACTTAACCTAGAGGAGTCTTTAAGTTTATCCGTATTTATTCCTTTCTGCATTTGGTATACACAAATACTTTTTATTCTCTCAAACAAAACCAATAAAAAGTTAATTAGGAAAAAATCTTATCTAGAAAGCTGTAAAAGGTTTTATTATCTTTGTTTTTGAAGGGCAAAAGAAAGGGGAGATCTAGAAATAAAGATGTGAAAAACCAAGGAATGAAATGGAGAACACACACACACAGAGAAAAAAGAATGCGAACGAGAGAAGAGTAATGCTAAAGCAAAAAATAAACCTGGGTAGTAGTAAGCACTCTCCAGAAGAATAATAGGATCATGACTCAGAATCATGACTTGTTCTGTCGTCAAATGTGGACCAATGAAATGGCAGAAGAGTAGGTGGACATTAAGACATAGTAATGCACAGAAAGAGCAAGAGGTCACCAAGGGAGATGTAAGTGGCTCCAAGGGATATCAAGAGCAATTTATTATCAAAAGATGTTCAACTTACTTAAAAAAAAACCAACAGTAAATGGAACATTGTCCAAGTGTTCTCAGGGGAAGGAGAAGGACAGATGGCAAACAGACCCAATAGCTCCCTGGAAAGGCTGGAAATTGCTGATGGAAAAGGCAATGACGAAAGAGCAGGTGATGAAAAAGTAGTGCATCTGAAGACAGACTGAGCTTCATGAGCAGATGGGGCATTGGGTACCTGCTGGCAGAGACTGAAGGCACACTTTCAGCAACTGTTCCCCAAGTTAAGTGGATCAGATCTTGCCCACATTGAGCACAAAATGAACAGGGAATGTCCCTGTGGTGCCTACATGTTCTGTGATCCTGTGAGGCTGCCATGAACTCCAAATGAAGTGTGGAGGTCGTGCAGCCCACCTTTGATCACTCAGAGCTCAACTGTCTTATAAATGCCTTCTCACTAAGTCCCCACTTTGGAAACACTGAGAACAAATTACTGGAAAAATATTTTGTATCTTTTCAAGGCAAAAAGGTACCAGTAACTCCACAAAGAGCATATTTGGTTTTTATAGTCAGGTTTTGGTAGTGACAGGGGGCTACAGAGGTGGCTTCTGTGAGAAGCTGCCAGAAACTTCCCCCGTGTCTGACAGAGCCAATGACAGCCGGTTCCAGGGCAAACACATGGCCGCCCAAGGTCAAGCCCATCAGTGTGCTGGTAGTGACTCTGTGATAACAAGAATGGGGAAAAAAACTTCTGCAGAGCAGCAGCAAAGAGAGGAGTGAGGATATGTGAGAGGAGCAGCCCTGCAGACTGTTCCAGGTCAGTGCAGAAGGAGGGGCAGGAGGTGTTCCAGGTGCTGGAGCTGAGGTTCCCCTGCAGCCCATGGGGAAGCCCATGGTGAAGGAGCTGTCTCCCTGCAGCCCATGGCAACTCGGCATCTGGGAAAGCTCTAAGCAGCTTCTTCCTTCTTCTTCTCTGAGAATTAGGCATCAGATTCAAACAAATAGGAATTACTGTCTTTTTAGTTATCTGCATGCTAACAGCTTCCCAAGCCTCTCTGAATCTAGCAGAAAATGGAAAAATCTAATTCATAGAACAGGACTAGAAACCATTTCCCCTCATGCTCTAATTAGATCATAAAAATGGGAAACATTTTTTATTTTTATTTTCTAAGAAGTGCTTCTCGGTGCAATTGATGCCTCTGTCTTGGAGTGGTTTTGTGCATTATCAGGGCAGTATCACTCACTAACAGATGGAAACCATAGGAATTATTTCCATCTGTTATGGGAAAGGAAAATCATTTTGCCTTTAAGTGGTGCAGCACAGGAAAATATCCAAGCTTACATTCTTTTTCAGGCGTATTTTCTTGGTGGGTTTTGATGTGAGTTTGAAGAATGTTGGGATGAGCTGTGCTCATTTCTGGCCTGCAGTGGCCACAGATGTTGTACAGGAGATCTGCACCCCTTTCTGTGGGGACATTCTTGTTGGTGGCCTCTGAGGTGGGGAGCAAGAAGGAGTGGATGTCACGTGGGCAACCAAATGCGGAAAGTGTTTTTCTCCATCTCTGTCCTACCATTTAATGCACCTATAAAATGGACATGGTCAAAATCCATACCTAGGCTTCCACCAAAGCATTCACTGAAGATCAGTCTATCAAAACCCATCAACAGCAAATGCTGCATGAAACCAAAATTCTGTGGAAACATTTCAGTGCTACCAATACACATGTGGCTAGTTTGGGAGATTATATCAAGCTGACCAAACTTTCTCCTATAGTACGTCAGCTGCCCTTCAAATTAGGGCACATCATAAGTGTGATATACCTTGACAGGTGTTTTGATGCTGCCCCAGGTGACAGACTGAGGATCAAGTCAGGAATGATAGCACAGGTTAGACTATTGTTAAAAATAGAGAATAGCATAGAATAGAATAGAGCAGAACAGACTAGTTCAGTTTGAAGGGACCTACAATGTTGATCTGGGCCAGCTGTCTGACTAGTTCAGGGCTGACCAAGAGCTAAAGCATGTTGTTAAGGTCATTGTCCAAATGCCTCTTAACCACTGACAGGCTTGGGGCATTGACCACCTCTTGTTTGGCTGCTGTCTTGGTAAGGAAATGCCTCCTAACATCCAGTCAGAACCTCCCCCGGTGCAGCATTCAACCATTCCCACATTTCCTGTCACTGGGTACCAGGCAAAAGAGCTCACCACCTCCCTTTCCACTTCCCCTCCTCAGGAAGTTGTAGAGAGCGGTGAGGTCACCCTCCAGCCTCTTTTAAACTAGACAAACCCAAAGCCACTCCTAACTGGACATGCCTTCCTTATGTGTCTTTAGTAGAAAAATAAAATTTTGAAAGCAGTTACCAGTAGTTTGGGGGTAGCTGTCAAACTGGAAGGGTTTTAGAGGTCCATATTCAAGGGATGTCACAGTCTAATCACAATTTCAAATTTCTGTTAATAAATTGGACATATTAAATAGCAAGTGGCATGCTATTTCATTTGTGGGGCCAAATTACAAGAACTTTGACAGCAGTGAAATTCAGCATCATCTATTGAACTGGAGAAAAGGTCTGAAATCAGTGGGATAGCATTCGATAAAAGACAGGTGAACACTTTGCACTTCAGAAGAAGTTGAATTCCCAATGCCATGCTAGCTGGACAGAATTAAAAACCTTGTGAGCATGTGAGTTATGATCTTTATATGAATGGAAAATAACTGTCTGAGCAGTTCTTCAGAAAAACATGTGGGGGTTGTAGAAGAACACAGACTGAATGTGAGCTGTCAGTGTGATCCTGCTGTAAAAATCAAGGCAGGACCCAGATACTCTCCAATAGCATTGTTGTCTGTCTTCTAGCATTTCTGAAGAGGCAAAAGAAGCTATTCTTCAGGAGGGAGAATGTAATACGTTGCTTGGAAAATTTATCCTCTTATCTCCATTAAATATAAAATTTTCCTCCTCCCAAGATCAGATGATGATGGGATTTCTTTGGTTTACAGAGGTTGGACTAAATAAACGAAGGATGTCTTCCCAGATCTCCAATCCTGCAATATAAAATCACAAGAATCCTATTAAAAATCATTTGCACAATAAAAATAAATGCAAACCTGCATCTTTAACAGCACAGATATTTAACTAGTCACAGGAAAACCACACCAATACAGTTTGAAGGACACTTTGTCCTGTGGACTTTTTGAGTCAAGACAAAACACTCTTTATCTTTGGCTCCAGTTGAAGATTCTGATCATCCTGCAGGGAGGGATTTCTTCAGAACCAAGTGCAGGGATAACAGCTTGTGCTGTGTGCACCTTTCCTGTACACAGATCAAACTGTTCTGTGTACAGAAATGGCAGGTTGGTGGTACTTCAGCTGTGAGGGTATTTTTTTATCACTTAGATTTTTTCTGGATCACTGTGCTAAAGATTATTTTCTTGGTTGGCATTACATAGATATAATAATGAGGTAGAGCAGAAATTCCCATGACATTGACATTTTGCATTTTGGGGCAAAAGGTGTGTTTTAAGTCCACTGCTTTCTGCTTTATTTGCCTGGCAATGGAGAATTTGCCTCTTTTGACAGCAGTGATAAACCATAAAAAAACCCAGAGCCACTTTAGTGTAAGCTGCAGAAAAGCAAGATGCAGACCTGCGTCTTGAGGTGGGGAAGAGCTGTGAATCAACACCTTCCTAGAGAACCAGACCTATGAGGCTCCTAGGCGTGGTGCAGGAGCAATTGGATGGTCTCAGTGACGTCACCTGTCCCACTGTACGATATTACTCTGGTACCAGCTCCAGGGACTGATGTCTGCCTTGGACCTGCTTTTTACCTGAGATATGGTACGCCACATCTCAGTCTGTAGAAAGGATCTGGATGAAAATCTGGGATGTAGTTTAGGTTACATGCTGGCTGAAGTAAACTTTGAGTCCTGGTTGCCTGTGCTGACACGTAAGTCAAGCTGGACATGCAAACAATGCATATTTAGCGGATGATCGCATTTCTGTTAAAATTTATGAGCCTCTTAAAGCTCCCAACCCATTCAAAATTACTGGATTGCTTCACCTTTTCTAATTTGAAGCCATGAAAAGACATTGGCAGCATCATTTAGAACATCTTCCCTGTCAAACCAAGAAGGGGACAGCAGCAGACACCCAGAACAGAAGACTGTTTTGGGTCTTGCATCAGCCAACCTGTGGTGTAAACATTTCTGCTCCAGCCAAGCAAAGATGTGTCTGCTGAGGTCAGCTCTGAGTTCAGCCCTTGGTGTGCCATTGCAGGATGGCAAAACCCATCCAGGGCACCTCCCAAAATCCTCTTGTTTTTAGGAAGGCAAGGGCCTTTCCTTGGCTCTCCCTCATTGCCACAAGAGGGCTCTGGGAAATCAGCTCAGCAGCCCTCAACAAGCAGATGTGCCCTTCTAGTTTGGCCCTTTAAGCTGCACTACACAATTGCAGAAGTCTGTAGAAAGGCAGCTGAGACTAGGCTGGCTTGGAAAAATATATTGGCAAAGGTCTGGAATAATCCACCAATATTAAACCTGCTGGGTGTCCACACAGCTGTTGCCTGTCAGGACAGTAGAAGAATCAGAATGGCTTCAGTCAGACAGGGGAATCAAACAGAGTGCTGCAAAGAGGGGCTGCACACAGGAAATCTAGGAGAAACCATCCAAAGAGAAGACCGTGCCTTCTCAGGCCTGATGCCGTCTGTTCTGCAGTGGGCTGGCTGCAGTTCTCCATTTCCACACCGGAGCCATGTCCTAGAAGTTTTACATTCACAGCCCAGACAGCCACATCTGTCCTGGTGCCTTTTCTTCTAGAGGCTCTGGTTTCATAGAGCAGCCAAGGCACAGACGGATGTCTGGTCTTCCTCACCATGGCAGGACAACGTGCTGAATGATGGCTTACACACCCAAGGAGAAGAGCCTTACACTTGGGTGACAGGACAATGGTCTAGGGCAGGAGGGAAGCATACACCAAATGCCATTTTAGCAGTACAAGTTTGGGAGGGGAAAATAGATCTTTTCTTTCCCAACCTTCCCACTCCGAAAGTAGCGGAAAGTTTGATAAGTGATTAAAGCATACACATGTCGCTCTCCTTCCTGTTTCTTGAACACATCAGAAGATGTAATGAAGTAGTAAATTTGGCACTTAGGTGGAGTATTGAAATCAAAGACAACAAGGCCTTTTTCTCATTTCTCCCCATTGTAATTTAGTTTAATTCACTTATTCTATAGTAATTTAAGTAAATGACCAGGAAATTATGAGCTCTTTGCTGCACGCCATTTTGTGATGATGAGTTCATTCAGCTTTTTCTTAAATGTCACAGATGGTTACAAATGAAAGCCCAGAATGAGGTGGACTCACTCACTAGACACAGGCTGAAGGGGAGAGGAGGAATTCCCCTCATTTTAGTATTTCCTCTTCATTCAGCAGACTTAAACTATTCTCAAACCCTCTAAGCAGATGTATTTGGGGGAAATACCAGCCAAATAGGATGATGTGATCAAAGATACCCGTGTATGTAGAATTGTTTAAGAAAAGCTCTCCTATTATGTCCCAAACTAGTATAATGAATAAAACCATGGGATAGAGGCAG
>NW_024581527.1:0-98447 GCF_017639235.1 Corvus kubaryi
TATTTAAGCATGAATCTGAACAGCTACACAGCTACAAGTAAGGTAAATACAGTCAAGAAATAAAGCTGCACATGGGGAGAAAGAGCTAAACAGTCTTGGAGAGGCTTTTCCTATTTTCACTGTAAGTACACAATTACTTCTGAGCCATTGGTGTTGCTAATCACACAGTCCCTTGCAAGGCCATAAATTTATATATATGCATACACACACACACACATATATATATGTATCTGTATATAAATGCTGCTTCACTGATGGCAGTGGAGTTCCCCTGATTAACAATGGAAAAAGCCCTTCAGAAAAGTTTATTCTCAGAGGAGGGACAAAACAAGATACGTTGTTTTCTTTGAACAGGAATGAGGGAGGTAAGATTAGGCTAGACTGGTGATATGGACCAAAGCAGATGGACTGCTGTGAGCTTATAGTCATTTGTCCCCACACCTTCCAAGTGAGCCTTGCACAGCTGCATGTGGCATGTCTCACCTGCTGCAGCTGGATATCCCTATGGTGGCATGTCCCTGCGCATGGCATTTTGTGCACTGAAAGAGAAGAACCTCCAATCTCTGTTAATTTTTAAATACAAGCTAGATGTGGTTCCTCGGGCTATTTTACATGTACCATTTACCATCTGAAGAAGAAATTATTCTTATTAGCAATTAGATGTAATGTCAGTGCCAGCAAACCTGCAGGAAAAGGTTTATGACAGCATGAAATATGTGAGGTTTCTCTTTTATTTTCAACTCAGAACAGTTATTTTCCAGACCTGTTATGTTCCTGCACTCTTTTATACCAAACTGTTATGCCAGATGAAGAAAATAGGCAGGAAACCATTTCCTTGAGCTGCTAAGCACTTTGCTGATGTTTTACTCCATGAATGGGTCCATGCAATTCCAAACCTCTCCTTTTCAGAGCTGATGTGGGTATTTTTGGTATGGATGGAGCACCTGAACAGTCAGGCTTTGGGGCTGGGTTTCTAGTCTCACAGATTGCTGTGCCCAGACCATAGTAATTCCAAATGAATCATAATTTCAATACAGAGCAGCTGTAAAGGATTTTTTTAATGTATGTAATGTGTTCTTTATGGAAATTCTCATTAATGCAAATAAGGGAGGAAGTCACTCTCTACATTACAGCATGTGCTATGATATCACTAGGTACCTCCTGACATTAGGGATGAAAATCCACTTCTCATTATGATTACTTAGGAGTTTTGAATTTCTCATGTGTATAAAATGTTATGGGAAGCCATTATGTTCTTGGTACTGCAAGTATTCACATTTTATTAGACCCTTCAGCATTGCTATTAAATAAACAAATAATACTAATGTGCTCATAAAATATATGAAGATTCCTGAAGTGCTATAATAATATAATATCCCAGCTCTCCTTCCAGTTGAAAGTCTTTTAAGTGTAATAGGCACCATAGAGGCTGACCTAGAAAATGTTTTTTTACCTGTGGGTAATAATCTCGTGTTAGCTGTGTGTCCCGTTTTACAAAGCAGGGAACAAATCCAGTTTCTTTCCTGGCTGACCTTGGACAAGCCCTCTTTGCTCTCTGCACATCATTAGTGGGGTGGTGGACCCTGCTTGTGCCAGGTACTGTATCGGTGCTCCTGCCGCGGTGAAGGGTTATTATTTGCCTGAATTGCTTCCTCCGTGCGTGGCATAGCTGAGCAGGGAGCAATTGCCGTGGCAGGGTCTGGAGTGAGGGTGTGGGAGCAGGAGCGTCCCTCTGTTTGCAGGCTAGAGCATGGCTGGAGCATTGCTGCTCTCTGCAGGCTCGTTGGATGCTGTCGGCATCCGAACCCCCCCGTGACTCTGCGGGAGCAGCCCCTGCACTGTTAATGCTCCCTGGACTGTTAACAGCTGCCTGCCATCGATGGCCGCTGCTGGGAAATGTAATTTGGGTTTTAGCTTCCAGGCTCTGCGCTGTCTTAAGTTAATTATGAGCTTTAAAGGCAGAGGAAGAGAGCAAAGCAGGAATCGTCAAAGTGAAGGCTTTGAAGTAGGAGTGACTGGGGGAGCCTACTTGTGGCTGAGAGGTAACTGGAATAGATGCCAGTCCTCTCCTCCTCTTTCTGCTTGTGGTGAGGACCTGAAATGGCAGGAACTATCTCAAGAATGGGTAAGGTTGCAGGTGAAGTGGTGTGTTTGATACATTGCATATCAAGCCTGCTGGGAGGATTTTGGCTGCAGTAATCACTGGAAATGGAGCAAAAGAATCATCTTTACCATAAAAAAATGCAAGCAACTTGAGTCATGTGTATATCTCAATGCTGATTCTGTTTGCTTCTTTGTTTTTGCTTGTCTTTAGAGTGTCAAATCTGTTGGTAGAGCATAGTCCAGTTGGGAGTGGTGCCTACAGGTCGGTGGGTGAGTGGCTGGAAGCCATCAAAATGGGCCGATACACGGAGATCTTCATGGAGAATGGATACAGTTCAATGGATGCGGTGGCTCAGGTGACCCTAGAGTGAGTAGTGTCCAGATCATTTTCACCTCATTTCTTGGAATTGCAGTGGGAGGAGGGAGGAGAAAGACAAACCATTCAAAAATACGCAAGGATGAGGCTGCAGAAAGGGAAAACTGTGTTTGCAGTCAGCAGTTTCCCTTGTAGCATCCCTATTGATAACAAGTGCAGGCAGTAATAAAACTTACAATCACTATACTGGCAGCCAGTACTCTGGCTCCTGTGCTCACAGAAATTCATGCATGAGTTTCTGTAATTGCCAGGCCATCCTCTTGACACAATAGCAGTTGATTATTTGGGGTTACCAACAAAACAAACCCTCTACCCTACTAGTAAATTTATAGGTGCCGGAGTTCCTGCTGAGATATGCTGGCTTCACAGCAGATGAGCTGGTTTCAGGGCTGATCTGGATATAACCAAGTGAACAGTGAAGCCCAGTAAGGTGTGGAAATAGTATTCAGCAATAACAGAAATAGCTAACAGCTGATGCCAATGCAAGAGCATCAGCAACCCACAGCTCTAGAGGACAGGCTTCCTGAATGAGACTCCTTCTTCTGAATGTGCCCTTGGTTTTTGCACGTGGGTGTGACTGCAGCTGGGGCAACAGCCTTCAAATGACTTGGTAAATGCCTCAGGGCTGCTAATTTGCTATGCTCCACCTTTAATTGCCTGCCTTGCTTGTGTAATTGCGTCAGTACTTTCCTGCTGCTGCCCGTGCTGTCTCAAACTCGCCTCAAAGTCTGCCTTTCTAGCTGGGTTAATTTGAGCTTAGTATACTGCTGGCATTAAGGCAGAATGTGAAGAACTATACTCTGCTGCTTCGGAGGAGGTTGTGTCTCTTCTGACCACATGCAGATTGCCAGTGCACATACAGAATTGCTGCTGAGGACTAAGAACACACCAAGAAAAATCCCCCCACCCCACAGAACCCCCACAGCAGCATTTCCTCCTGTCTGCCACAGTGCTGTGGAGCTCACGGTACAGCACAGGAGTGTGATGCAGGTCCATGGACTTCAGCTTTCCTTACATACATGGAGGGAGTGCAGGAGCCTATCTGCTCTCACTCATTTTATTTGCTCCACTCACATTATGAATATTTGCCCCTTACACCTGGACTCATCCAGTCTTTTTTCAGCCATTCACATGAAAACCCTGAGCTAGGGATGAAATCCTCTCTAGGAACTGTCTGGGAAATCAGACAGTGGATTCTTACCTAGATCCTGTTTTGAGCTCCTGGGACTCTTATATGCTATTTCCCAGCCTTGTCCTGCAATTATGTGTCACGTTACTTGGGCTTTTGAGGACTCCACAGTTTAGACTGATAATCTGTGAGCACTGACCAAGGAAAAGGGCACCCATCCCCAGGCTGGTCAGAGTCCACATAGCAGAAAGAGCTAGCCAAAGGTTGAGTGGCAAGAAGGGGGATAGGATGAAGCAGTAATTTAAGAGAAAAGGAAAGCATTGGAGCATTCCCCTCTACATTACCACCCCAATCATACAACCAGAGCAACTTCTGCTGAAAAATGCAGATTGTCTAAAATACATCACAGATTTATCACTGTTTGGCTCAGTCACATCAAAGAAGAAAATTATGCTTCTAGCTTGTTCCTCTTTAGAATTTTCTGCAATTTCAAGAGCTCTACACAAAATGCTCAGAAGTAAAATGCTTTTGTTTGGGTCACAGAAAATGTTGACTTGAAGCCCAAATTAGTGGATGCTTTCAACAGCAAATTAGAAGTTTACTTACTTGGGTAACTTTAAACAATCTTACTATCCCTCCTACACTGTCTTAGCATCCCATGCTGCTGACAAAAGTATTCCTAACCTCCAGATTCCTAAAGTGCAACATTTCAGATTATGAAATAAGATCCTTAATTTGACTTTAAAATTTAACTATTGCCCTACATTTACTCTTTGGTATTCCAGAAATTTCAAAAATGTCCCCCAAAATCTTTTCAGGCTATGCAGAAAGTGCTTTAAAAGGGTGATTCTGATTGGCAATGAACCAAGAAACCCATTACCTGCAGACCTACAGTCTTACCCAGAAAGGCAAGTTGGTTTGAAAATCTTTAAATAAAATCACAGCTGCCAGAGATGCTCTGACCCTCACCAGCTGCAAACCTCCTCGAAGGCCCCCTCACCAAGTCCCAGGATGTTCTCTATGGCACAAATGGCATCCTGCTGGTCCCAGTGGAGACAACATGTCTGAGCTGCTCAGTTTCAGCTTTCTTCTGGGCTTTTAGAACAGCAGAGCAGTGCAAAGGAGCTGATGTCTGGCAGCCTGGGGAGCTTTTGGGGTTTTTTTAAACTGGAAGGACACATTTCATGGATCCATCTTCCATTTCAGTTGAAACTGAAAAACAGGTTGAAACCTATTCCAGCTAGTTAGTTACCCATGTCAGCAACTAAATTCTCCCTCCTCACCCCAGCTGCCTGTGGACAGAGATTCTTGCATAGATACCTGCTTGATTCTTCTTTGTCAGCCCACACACCTTTGCATTGAACAGGTGGCTTGGCAAGAAGGCTTGACCCCACTCAGGTCTGGTTTTGGGAGAACTGTGGAAGATTAATCAAAAAGCCAAGTACCCATCCAAATCAAAACTTCTCTCATCCCTCTTAGATATGGTAAAAAAAAAAAACCAGTAGATTCTCAGCTGTTGAAAAAAGAGGAACCATCATAGCAGCTTAAGAGGAAAAGAGTCATGTATTGAAGTCCTGAGCTCAGGCTGATGTAAACTGGCAGATTGCCCTTAAAAAATAAAGTAAGGAAGAAAAATGGCTCCTGGTGGGCTCAGCTGAGACTCTCATGGGTTCTCCAGAAAATAAACACCAGAACAAGCAAAGTTCTTTAAAGGTTGATATACTGAGAGGGTTTGGTTTTCTGGAGGTTTTCAATTTTTTCTCCCTGTAAAAGGGAAAAACAAAACATTTTGTACTCTACAAAGGAGAATTCAGGTTAAATGTTCCTTGTCATTTTTAATAGAGGCAACTATTCTGTATATTCCAGAGCTGGGACTTGGGGGGATCGGGTGAAAAGATGATCTGAACATCTGAAAGTAGCTTGCTTTCCCCAAATGACATCAGTAAAACAGTCTTTACAATTTAAGAGGTTGCCTTCAAATACCATCCAAAATGATCTTCACCAAATTGAAACCATGCAGGAGACAGATGTAGAAATTAGATGGATAATTGCTGCCAGAAAAAGCAGGGAAAAAAACATGATAAATGTAAAGACTTTCTAAAATCTACTGAAAAAAAACTACTAGTGCTGTAGGAGGAGTTGGCCATAACACTGACAGGACTGGTAATTGTGGGTGCCCAGCTTGTGGCTTCTTTACAGGACCTGGTTGAGAGAGATGTTCAGCACTTTTTTTGAATCCTTCCTCCCCTGACATGAAAAGCAGAATCCTGATTACCACTCTGATTCTTTCAAACTGATGGCTTGATGCATTTGTTCCAGAAAAGAGTAGTATTAGTGACAAATTTCTGAAAGCAAAAGATTAAAAATCTAGAATCAATGAATATCACCCCAAGTCCTAAGCTCTGCCTGATTACCAAAGACCTGAAAATGTATGTGTTCAAACAAAGAGTGATTTCTACATTTAGCTCTAATTCTTGCAAAGGGATGAATCACCTTGTGAAAAGTGGAGCCTCACCCTCCACCCTCTCTTTCCAACTGGATATCAGACTTGAAGGGAACCTTTCCAGTGGACCAGACCTGCTCTTTAAACTTGTGGACCACCTAGTGACTTTGAGTGTGTCTGGAGCTCTTTCAATCCACTGCAAGAATATCTTTACCAGGACAATACTCAAGAATAGATAGATCCATGACATGAGTTTCAGTCTGACCCTTGACTGGACCAATTACTAACCATGTGGACTACATATTTTCACCTTTTGAAGGATCTGTACTCACTGAATCTCAGGACACCCTGTTGTTTGTTATTAGATTAAGAGCTCTGAATATTTGTAATAATATGTGTTGTGTTGCTTTGCATTGTATATATTTTTCTTCTAAAATAAAATAAATTATTTATTAAAAGTTATACTGGATGAAGAACATTTAAGAGTTCACCTGCTCTAGATGCTTATTCTTAACCTGAAATCTCAGTCCTGGGATTGTGATGCTGTGTCTGCTTCAGAACAAATTCTCATCTTGTAATCAAGTAGAATGAGAATTATGAGTAAGAGCAGATGAACTCTTAAAACAAATTTTTTAAGTCTTCATTTCACGCAGAAGTCCCTAGCAAGTGGATTCCTCTCTCTTTAGCATCGTCTGAAGGTCTTTGAGGTTCTTCTTGTTTCCCCTCATTCAAACTGACAATTGACTAACTCCATGAGTAGTCCCAGTCTGCATGGGCAACTGTAGTTACACCACGTGAAGAAGAGTGGTGAGATCTGCCCTGGATGGGAGATGAAATACAAAATATCTGTGGTAGGCTGACAGCTGCTGACCACGGAAATCTTTCAGGACTGTGGCCCTTTTGCTTGCATGACTAAACCAGCTGGTGAGGGGGTTGTATTTTATGTGGCAATCCAGTCCTAGTCTACACTGTGTTTGGCAAACTGGTCCATGGTGTATAAGTAGTTCTATTTGTAAATAAAATGTTTTAAAATCTATTTCCTACAACATGGAGACTGTGAATTCAACCCTTGCAAATGGAGGCTATTGCAGGGAAGGGGATACCGTGTTGTCACTGGCATGTTGCAGCTGGGCTTCCGTGCAAGGCCGTGGTAAGAGAGCAGCATGCATGCAGCCGTGTACAGGCTGCTTGGGATGAGCTGACACCAATTTTCCCCTTTATTTCCTTGGCTTTTTGGTCAACTTAGGTCAGTTTTTTAATACCTTGTTGACAAGTGATTCATATTCCTGCCTGCTTTCATTTTCAGCCCTACATCAATGAAAGAAGTGAAAAGATAAATTTTCTCCCTAAAACAAGAATAAAAGTTGTCTCATGGCTGGGGAGGCCAAGTATTTTGAAGCAGGGAGACCACACAGCACATGGGTGCACGGATCTCCACTGCAGAGGCGCACACAAAGTCCAACACCAGGGGTCAGGTCACTCCCACAGCGAGGAGCAGCCTGGGTCCTGATCGCAGGTGGTGTTTGCCCACGGGTCTTAGCTGTGCCTTTTCCTGCAGGGAATGCACATTTTTATTGCAAAGCCCCAGTGGATGTCTGCTCACATCTCCTCTGCAGAGCTGAGCCCAGTGAAATTACCACTTGGCTGCTGTAACATGAGCCAGGCAGCTCTGGACTGGAGCTTGAAGGCAGTTGTTTTGCAGCCCTTTGGCACAGAAGTTGTTGGGGTTTTTTTGTCCCCAAACCAGCTGGTTTGCACACCCAATTCTGTTCTAAATTATCTTCTGCCTTACACTGCTTTAAGTCCTTCAGCACTGGATGCATGGGAACATGCAATGTGCTGTAAGTCATGCTTGAAACATCAGAATTAAAGCTCCTGCATTCTCTAGGCAGTTTTTAGAAAGTTTAGTTGCTGTCTTTGCTATGTGCAAGGTGGCTTTTGAAGAAAGCTGCTGATTTTTGTACTTGGCAAGCATCTGGTTCAGGAGCTGTTGTCTTCTGGTTCATCTTTGCTGAGGTGAAAGACCCCACAGTAGTGTTTTTCCCCCTCTCTGAGGAGTCCTCCATGCTTTTGGCTGGTGGCTTCACATTTGAGAGGATTTGATATTAAAAAAAAAAAGACTGGATCCCCTGGTGAGCAGTTAATGTATTGAAACCAGAAATTCTTTTTTCTTCTTTCTCTCTTGTAAATCAATGAGACACTCCTCAAGGATATTGAGTTAAGGGTTATGGGGGAAAAAAAAGGCTGTGTAGTGAACTGGGTGGGGGTTTCTTAGACTGATGGGGCTGTGTGTGAAAGGCCAAGCATGCTTTTCTCCAAGTTTCAGGCTGGTTTTTCCCGGCATAACATGCAAGAGTGTCAGAAATAGTACATCTGTGAAATACGTGGTACTGGATTTTCAAAAGAGCTCAGCTTGCACTTTAGATATCTGGGAAAAAAAAGCTGATTTTTCAAAAAGTGCCAGCAGAGCAGGACTGAGCAGGGGGAAGATGAATGTTGTCTCTTTTAAAAATTAGGTCCTATACTGTGTTGGTTTCGGGGGTTGGTTTGGTTTGGGTTTTTTTTTCTGACCTCTGGTGTGAACTTCCAACTGTGCTGTGTACATAAAATAAATTGCATGTAACAATAGCATTACTTCATTTTCCTTCATTATTAAGATGGCTTGCTGAACTAGTTTCACAATTCAGTGGAGGCAGAAATGAAAGCATGTCCCCCTGAGAAGGCAGACACCTTTTGCAGGTGCTGCAGCCTTTTCTCTGCCAGGTAAGGAGCACTGCCGATGTGTCTCATTGACCTCCTTTGCTCTCTGCCCCTTATGTTATGATTTCCCTTTGCATCATCAAGAAGCATTGCCAAAAAAGGGTATAACAATGAAATTATGTGTTTAGCCCAAAGCAAAAAATCTGGCATTTTCCAAATCAAAAGGCAGAAAACATGACAGTCCTTGGAGAAGAACAGATCTAGCTTCTGGCTTCAACTAGTTTATGTGTTAATGTATTAGCCTTCACTCAAGACTGCTTTTTATTCAAATGAGTGTTCATCTGTGTAATTTGTGGACATGGATGGTTGGTTGTACTTGCACAGGAGTTTCTGTCCACAATGTGAAGCTGCTGAGAGAGGCACACCTCCATGGGTAGCTCGTGTGAAAATGTTTCAGTGTTCTTTGCACGTGCTCACCTGCAGTCCAGCACATGGCCCTGCTGTGAACTGTAGGCCAGGTTTGCAATTATGTCTCAGCTGATGGTTGGGCTCCCAGTCTTTGCATGAGTGCAGCAGCGTGGTTTCCAAAATGCAGCTGCGTGTTCAAGGTCACATCTCAGTGGCTTACAGTGGAGAAATTTCTCCTAAATGACTTGCACACAGGGTGTCAGCAGCTTTGGGATTCATGAGTGTATTGTCAGGAACCTAAGGCACAACTTAGAAACATCCTTAATTCAGTGCAGTCCTGAGGTAGAAAGTTAGGGACTGCTGTTTTTCTAGTGGAAGTCTTCAGACAAAATACCTCAAACTGCTTCTCTAAGATTAGTTTCTGTGTCTTGTGCTGGAAACATTTATGCAACTGTCTTGATGTTTCTTCTGAGCTTTTATTCCTATAATTTCTCTGTTAACACTTTTCCATGCAGTAAGAAATCTCTACAATTATACTCTGCCATAACTGATGGCCTTACCTGGCTTTAGATGTGTCGCTGCATCCGATAACCCAAGGTCCTGTGGTAGTATCTCCAGGAGATGACTTGTCCCACTCCTGTCTTTGGATGGGATAAATTGTACCCTGGAGGTGCCTCTTTTATGCCATTCACATGAATCACAGGAAGGTGCTTACGTTCATCTATACGCCTGAATTTTGGAGGGTGGAGTTGATGACAATCTTTCCTCCTGATCCTGCATTTTACATAAACTATCTTATTTACAGCTTTCCTATAATGAGCCCAGTAGGCAGAATCAACACAAATGCCCTTGGCTTCTAGAATTCACCCCCCAAAAGAAAAAACAAATGTGGGTTTATGGGAAGATTTGCAAAGACCCAAAGGCAAGCTGCTTTGCTAATTCTTGTTGACTTTAAGGGGTCATCAGGATGGTGGCCATGCTCGAAGCTTTTGCCATTTGTGTTTCTTTGGCTTTCCCTCATCTGAAGAGGAAGAAAGCATGGATTGATCTCACTCCTCACTGCTCATATCCAAGATCAAATACCAGCCTCTCCCATGAGAAGAGGAAACTGCAACATGGGCATTCTTACATGGCTTTTCTCTTGGAAATAGGACTTTTCACGCCTAGCAGAATCCTTGGCCAAAGACGATGCTGACACTTTTCTCTCTGGCCCTTCTCCTTGGCCAGCGAGGTGATCTCGTTCAAATCACATCACCTCTCTGAGATGCTGTCAGCCGTAAAAAAAAACATTTTACAAATGGGGAAAATAAAACTTGCCAACTAAACTTGGCTCCGGGAGCTGCCAGTGGTAACAGGTAGGCACTGGCAGCGGCAGCAGCGCATGCGGCGCGTGGTGTGCGCGGCGACGTGTGCCTGAGAGGTCCATGGAACCAACGTCTGCTTTCTCCCACAGGGATTTGAGACGTCTGGGAGTGACACTTGTTGGTCACCAGAAGAAGATAATGAACAGCCTTCAAGAGATGAAGGTCCAGTTGGTGAATGGGATGGTGCCGTTGTAACACAGTTTTTAAAGTTGCTTCCTCAAGTGGGTCGGTCCTGCACTTTGTACTCTAGCCCTGAGATTTATTTTGACTAAAAAAAAACCCAAGAAAAGATAAAAAGGGAAATTCAGTGGTTTCTGTAACTGAAGGACGTTGGCCTCTGCTGCAGCATTTCTAAAGCAGTGTTTGACTTAAGTTTTCCTTTTCTTCCTATTTGTGTCCTCATTTTCATGAAGTCAGTGTAAGATGCATGGAACATGGAAACGAATCTGCTGTACGTGAGGTTAACCAGTCTCTTAAGCTTCAGCGGTGATGACAAGAAGCCTTCCACCACGTTGTCTGTACATGGGAGGTACAAATATATATAGCACCTTTATATACTGAATTACAGCAGCACATGGTAATGCTTCCAAGGACTGACTCGAATGGAGGATTTTTGTGGCCATTCATGGACTCCCAATAGCTGCAGTTTGCTGAAGTATAACTTCGAGTCTTACTTGTCTACAGAAGTGTATTGAAGAGCAATATGATTAGATTATTTCTCAATAGATATTTTGTTTTGTAAATTTAAAGAAAAGAAAAAAAAATGCTGTTACACAGCATTGAGTTATAGAGACTAGCATATAAACATGTTGCTTGCTCCATGGCAAATACAATACAGGGTGTATATTTTGTTTTCCTCCTTCTGTGTTACCAAGTTCTTTTTATTTGCTCTTTGGGGAGGATAATAGATGATGAAGATGTATATACTGTACAGTTTGCTACACATCAGGTACAAGATTGGGGCTCTTTCCTTGTTTTGTTCCTTCTTTTCTCCCTCTTTTACGCAGTCTCCCTTTTGTGTTACCCCTATGCTTTGTATTTTTGCTGCGGTTTGGTTTAAGCAACACATAAAGCCTTCAGGAGTTTTGATTATGTATATGAGGTAGAAGGAGTTTGCTTAAATAAAAGATGTTGCCCCCCTCTTCCTGTACACCATGGGCTGAGGACATCCAGAAGAAGGGAAGTAAAATATCTGGTTCTTGGTGGCCTCCAGTGATAACGTGGCATTGATTTTTCTGTGTCCTGGCCAACGATAGCATGGGATTGCCTCACCCAGTGCAGCCATCGCCTCTGTTCCCGGAGTCCAGGAGACAAAGCACGAGATGGTTTTAGCTGGAAGGAAGGAATTTCGTTGTTGCTTTTCTGATGATGTGGGTTAAGTCCTGGGGCACAGTGCGGAAATGAGCCCGTGGTCATCCAGTGTGGATATTTTGTAGTATTTCTCCCACAGTGGTGGGAGTGGGATTATTTTTGGAACTGTACTGTCCTAAGATGTCTCTTGGCATTTTAGGTTTGGCTGTGGACTTGGCCACTTTGGGACAGAGCACAGAGGGGAGGGAAGAGCAGAGTAGCCCAATATGGTCACAGCTATGGCATCCTGAGGGCAAGGAGATGCCATTCATAGGGGCTAGCACAGCTCAGATCAGGACTTGGTTGTAGTGAGGGTTCAATGTATCCATTAAAGCCCATGGCTGGTAGTTTCAGAGGGACCTGAGGGCAACCCAATCCCTTGGGAATCACACCAAGAACTACTTTGGGATTGTCCTCCTCCTTTTATTGTAGATAGGATTAAACAGCACAGTTAATTTGGTATTCATAGGTTGGGCTTTTATTTTGTGAAGACTTAGATAAAGCTAAGGATTTTAAAACAGCTCAGTGGACTGCAAGGGTTTGTTGTTTCTGTAAATGTATTGGCTTCCTTAGAGTTTGGATAGCATCTTATGGCATCCTTCCTTAGCAAAAACATCAACATAAAGAGTTGCTGTAGCTCCCTTCATCCCCAGTGCTGTAGAGCCAAGCCCAAAGAGTTCAAACAGCCAAAAGGAGGCCTGTGTCCTTCATGTCTTGTAGAAACAGGTGTTGCAAGGCACCTTCAGCTGTTTCAAAGTCTTTCTTCCATTTCCCCCCGGCCTTTGGATGGGATTTGATACAAAGAATGTTTTTTTAAAAAAAGAGAAGCATCTAGGAGAAGAGGCTGAGTGGTTTTTTTCTTAGCAGCAGGGCTTTGTTTGCTTACAGCAGGGCTTCTTCAGGCAATATTTGCCTGTTCTGAAATGGCCCCCTCCTCCTCTGCAGGTTACTGCTGAGTTCCTCAGGAATCAGGAGAAATAGGAGGGAGAGGAGCCACAGCGAGGTCTAACAAATCTTGATGGTGTCATTTCTCATCCCGTTGTTTCATTTTGGCAGCCACCAGAACACAAAAGAGGAAGAGGGTATCAAGACATAACAATTTCGGCACGGAAAAGAGATTTGTCATATAATAAATAAGATTATTAGAGCTGTCAGCAGAACAGTCTTCAGATTATTTGTGCCTCCCTGTCTGCAACGCTTGGGAAAATAACATGTAGGAAGACAGAAACAACTTATTTCATCAGGAGGAATTGTTTGTTTGCCTGCATCCATTGGCGGCACTGAGATGCTATTAGCAAATATATAGCACTTTCTGCCCATCACCTCCACTCATTTCTTTCCTGTTGGCTCTGTGGGAGGAGTTGAACTTGGTCTTTTTTTTCCTGGGGTCTTAAAAGCAAAATCCCCTTTTCATCATTTGTTTTGCTGGGATACCTACCAAATGCTGGAGTAACCTTCAAAATGATGAACCGGTGGAAAACAAAACTGTTCTTAAGCCAGACTGCATTTGTAAATAGGGCACCTCTTCTCGCTTCCTCCAATAAATAAATAAATAACCTTTTCTATTTATTTCAAGAGCTGTTCTTGCTACAGATCTCTGTATTAACAGACTTTGTCTCGGAGCTAAAAGTAAAACGTCGTTTTAGTGGGTAGGGTCCAAAGGTTACAGCTTCTATGTCCATGAGTAAATTCCAGAGACAATGGAGGTTTTCAGTTCCCATCCAAGAACTGCAAGTATTTCGTGTGTTGGGCATGATTATATGTATTGGCATGCAGCAGAACAAGAGGACAGCAACTTTTTTGGCAGGTTATGTTCTTGGAAGGGGCTGTAGGTGGATTTCCTGCTTATGGTAAGTCCAAGCATTTTGCTTTTCCAGCTCGCTACTGCTGCAACAAATTCTGGTTTTTTCCAGTATATTTTGCTGATAATTGAGAGGGAGGTATTTAAAATGATCCAAAAGGTGAAAAGGCTTTTTTTGATACAGTTTTTCATTTTGGGAGAACAAGTTTCCCCAGGAAAGGCTTGTGTAGACTGACACCCTTTCATTGTGTAGCTACCACTTGGAAAAACTACTTGAGCATAAAAAAGGAAGACTGATATAAAAGGGAAAAAAAATCAGTTTAAAATTTTATTTATTCCTCCTATATGTTAATAGTGAGAAGAACAAAAGATGAAGGTAAAAATTTTTTTTGTCTATTCAGTGTTGAATATAATGTAGAAAGTCCCAGTGCTCAAGAAATTGTGACTCCTTGGATTGCTGTGGACTTGAAATTAGATGTTAAGGCATATGTAAAATACATCAGTAGCAGTCTTAAGATTAACACGTAGTTTCCAATCCTTTACTGTAATTCCTTAGAGCAGGTAGAGCAGGAGCTGGTGCATCCAGCACTGCCAGAGCCGCAGCATCTGCCTCAGCTCCTTAAATCAGTGTTTTAACTCATAGGAGACTGTAGCATTGCTGTATTTATTCCTCCCCTTTCCCCCTCTTTGGATGCTCTCTGTGCATTTTGTTTGTGTTCATGGGTTTTTTTGTAGTATAAGATACGAAATTTTCTATTTTTTCATAAAAATAAAAACTTTGACTAACAGCAACATCCAGTTGTAGATCACACATACCCTTGAGCCCTCGACTTTCCATGAAGCATCAGGATTTCCCCTCTTGGAAAGGAAATAAATTCTCTGCATTTTTTTCTCTCCTAAATGCAGATCTGGTGCTACTCTTGTGGTCCCTGAAGGAAAGAGAGGCCTTTGGGATGAGCGAGACATGTAGACCCACATGAATACATCCTGCCTTGTTACAGGCTGTTCCCGCTTTTCTCTGTCTTTTGGGGAAAATACACTTTTTAGTCTGGTTTCTGGGGCAAAGGGCCTGCCAAACCAAGCAAGCAAGCCCCAGAGCAGTCCCTGACCACATATCCCTCAGAAATACCATTTTTTGTGAATTTTTTTTTTCTCCCAAAATCTGATTTTCTCTGAATTTTTTTTGGGTGGGACCCCAGCAAACCCATGATGAGCTGGAGCACCCGCCACCACATCCCCTGCTCCGTGGATTTGGGGGCAACCATATGCTTCAGAGGGGCATGGGCCAGCCTTAAAGAGAGGTGTGAAAAGCCATAGGTGAGAAAGGCCAAGGGGCCAGGGGGGAAAAGATTGACCTGGGAAGGGTCTTAATGGAGGTGGTGGTGGGCAGCCACCATCTTCTTGTCCACTGCTGGAGGACAAAGGGAAGAGGTGCGGATAAGGATAGTGTTTCCCCTGACATGACAGGAAGCTGTGGCAGATGATGGGTAGTGGTACACTCATACTGTGGCCAGGAAAGGCATGATAGGCTGGGACAGTGGGGGAATGCTGCCTTATATATTGAAGGGAGCACAAGGTCAATTGGGTTAGCAAATTGAGGTTGTCAGCAACTTGGATAAAATCCCTCTGAATTGACGTGCCAGTCCCCACTCAGTGTTTTCTTGTTCAGCTTGAGTCTGTCTGCTGCTGGACCACAATGGTGGCAGATGCTGTAAGGAATCAGAGGGGCTCTTGAGGACAGAGGAAAGAATTGTTAATTTGCCCATGTAGGCAGCATCCCTGGTAGCTTTATGGAGGCAGAGAGCCCACTAAAGGGAAAATACAAGCATAGGGAAACTTCCATTAAAAATCAGAGCTTGCTGCAAACTCCTTCCACAATGTTCCATTTTAAGTGAGAACTAAGGAATTAGGCAATTTCCATAGGCCTTTGTGGTCAGATTGGTTTGGGACCAGCTCTTAAACAAATCTCAAATCAGTGTTTGCCTATTATTTTCCTCTGCTGGGCTCTGAGTGAGAAAAGGCACTTGCACTTCGTGGGCACCAGCTAGTAAATATACCTGCACAGGAAGGTAAGGTGCTTTACCTTCAAAGTGGGTCTTTAAGCATGTGCCTGACTTATTTTTTGGGTGGTTCTCCTAAACAGCCTCTGTCTGGTCCCTGAATAAATGCGCAGCTGCATCTCGAGTCGCAAACACCAGCTCTCGTGAATGCTTAACAAGCTGTGCTCAGGGTAATATTCTCTGCATCGCTCTTGTTTTCAGTAAAGCTGAAACAAGCTGCAAAGCAAGATGACCCCTGTGCTGAAGACATTGCAGGGCAGCTAAACAGTAACTTGGTCTTACTTTCCTATCCAATAATATAAAAATGTGCCTGAAGGGGGCTCTGAACCTCTCCCCTCCTCTACCAAGCTGGAACGGTTCAAGTCTGTAATGCCAGAATCCCCAGAGGATGCTGCGGCCCCAGGGCAGGAGCAGCGGGGAGGCTGCTCCCCATCACCCCATGAAGCTGAGCTGCCATGCAGAAAGCAATGCAAGATTTATGAAGCTGTGGGGAGAAAGAGTGAGGGACTCTTCATGTATTTTTCATGGGCTGAACTGCATAAATAGCATGCAATGCATAAACTGTGACTGGATACTTCCACAAAAAAAAAAAAAAATAGGGACCAGCAAGCAGAAGAAGAGATGAAAGAATGAGATAGATTTATTCAAGTCAACAGGGCCTGCTCAAAGTCACCCTCAGGTGCATTAAGAAGCAGGCAAAACAGCACAACCTCATCCCAGAACAATTCATCTTTGCTGACATGAGGGAGCTGGACCTCAAGGACTGGAGAAGGGCACACGTCATTCCTGCTTGGTAAAACGGGTGGGTGGCAGGAGAGAAACCACGTTATCCGTGATGCCTCGGATGTGGTGTGGGACTTAACAGAGGTGCTAGGACAAACTATTGCAGCAGCAGACAGGTCAGTGTAGACAGTGAATCACACTGGGGCGGAGAGGCAGCTTAGAATGAGGTAACGCTGGGAAAAGAGAATGCCACTGGAAAACTCGGTGCAGGGATGAGTGCTGAAAAGGTGGTGTTCCCTGTGGCAGTTCCCTCAGCAGGTGCATGTGTGCTTCCAAGTGTGCAATTTTAATAATGCGTCTGCTGCCAGAGCTGACACCTCATGTACATGAAGACAGGTATCAAAACAATCCCAGGCTGAGATTGGGTAGGAAATGGGAGCTGGAGCAGCATGGCAGCCAGGAAAAAGCTTTGCTCGTTTTGCAGCCGTGATAGCAGGCCAGGGTGTGTTTGCAGTTATTGCATGCCTAGGGTTTCCAGGGAAAAAAAGGCCTTGGAGAAACAGGTGTGAAGTGTGTGATGCTCACTGAATGCACCCTTTACCTCTATAGTGTGACTGCCAGTGGGAGCATCTCATGCAAATCCTTTGGGAGCTGCTGGATATTGGTGGCTGTAGGCCCCAGTGTTACAGCCCATTAATATATGGCTCATTATTTTCCTCCCAGAATGTCCTATGAGCCAGCCATGGAAGGATAACAAGGCACCCATGTAGGTGATTTTCTTACCCCTTCATTTCCTCACCTCTAGCTGGGGTCAGCTTAATTACTCACAGCATCAGCTACGGTAATATTCAGCAAATTGAGTGTAAGAAAAGAAGGTGCTTTCTTACACTGGCATGCTGCTTTCATAACCTATTAAGACCTCTAACCAGTTTTTTTTGACCCCAAAACTCTTCAAGCCCCCCCTTAAATGGCCAGCAGATGCATTTCTGCTGGTAAAGATGACTTATTTCTCTCAAAGCTTATTTTTTTAACTACAAAACCAGAAGAAAAATCTTCCAAGCTGAAAAAAAAAAAAGCAGCAAAACTGTGAGATAGGCTGCCTGCCGTTTTCTTGGTTTGCTCCCAATAAAGACCATATTTATTACAAGAAAATAGAAATCCTATGGATTTCTCTTCTGAGGTGCTGTGTTTCAAGCTTGACATTTAAACATGAAACTCCAGGCTCTAATATTTAATCATTTACTCCTCAAGAAATATGGTGTGTGGAGCCGCTGAGCAAAAGGGCATGCAAGGTAAAAATATTTCATTGGGAAAAAAAAAGGAAGATAGGGAAAATACATGTTCATTTAAAAAAAAAGATAGGGAGCAACCTCTCCCATCCAGTGGGCAAAATGCTGTCAAAGTGGCAACCCGTGGTCCCTTTCCATGAGATGTGTAGGAGCTCAGGACTTACTCAGGGCTTGCTAATATCCTTCAAATGGGATAAGATTAGTGGTTGGACACAGTTACTGGAGGAGGAGGGAGAAGGAGGCATACATGTATGTATGGAGGTATATATGTATATATTTATATATGTATATATATGTGTATATATATATGCATGGCTATATATGCACACACATGACGAAGCACTGGTGATCATCTCTTAATTAAGACAAGAATTAGGGCATGGCTAATAAATGGTGAATGGCAGCAAATAGCCCAGGAGTGAGACTGGACTGGGCTGAAAAGAGTGTTTTGGACCAGGCACGGGGGGGTAGATGGAGACCATCAAGGTTTGGCACTGGGAAGGATTTGGCCTTCATTGGTGTTCCTGTCCCAGGATGAATTAATGACCCGGGCGGGAGAGGAGGGAGGCAGTGTAGGGTGGCTGCAGAAGGGATGGGTGTTCTCACTAGTGCTAAAATCCCACCAAGTTCCATCCCACTGGGCAGCCACCAGCCATCAAAGCAGGGAAGGGCGGATTGAATGGACTGGATAAAGAGGCTGGGAACATGCACTTGGCAATAAATGAGGAGAAATTGGATGGAGGGCAGCCACAGGCATGGCTTTCATCCTGGCTTGGCCATTGCTTTTGGGCTTGAAAGTCACTCACAGACCTCAAAGGTCAATCCACGGTGCTCAGGTGGGAAAAGAATATGTTTATTTGGCTGGAAAACAATGGCCCTTTTGGGGGGTTTTAGTATTTTTTAGTGGAAAACCAGGCTTTCACAGCCAGAGCTTGCGAACAGCTGAGTGTACACTGAGCCCTACACAGAGACTTGGCTTGCTCAGCACCTGCTAACACCTGGGTTTGGGTGACTTTAGGTCTTGAACGTGCCAAGATGGGTCCTTCCCTTGGCCCAGCAAGGGGAAAGGGAAGCATGAGTGGTCCATTCACCCCTTTGTTCTCCAAACCTCCAGGGTTTGGAGAACAGGGCTGTACAGCCAGAATCTTTTTGTAGCAACAACTACATGTATCCCAGAGAAAACAGTAAAATAAAATTAATAAATAAAATAATTGTAAATATTCTGTGTAGGGAAAGGTTGTTGGCTCTGGCAGAGTCAAAGTTGGGCTGTGGAGGGGAGTGCTAGAGGGGAGTGCTAGAGGTGCAGTGTCCCAAATCAATACAAATAGTTGCTTCAGGGCACAGAAATCAGTCCTGCAAAAACTTCATGCTTCTCCCATCCCTGAGAGCTGTGCTTCATTGCCTCCTATTTTTATGCAGCAGCCAAAGAGATTCTGAATCCTTGGCCCCCGCATTTGCATCCCAGGCCAGACTGCAACCAGGGTCAAAGCCTGCATGTACTGTCCATCCCTCCCTAGCACCCCGAAATTGTGTGATTGCTTCATCAGGGAAGGCAATTAGCATTCAAGTGCTGCTGTTAGCATAATCAGAAAGACAAAAGGCTGACAGCAATAGCTGCAAAGCTGGGGCCCTAGTCAGAAATGTAATGGAGAAATAAATTATGGCAAGAGAGCACATTCAGATCCAGACTTCAGCTGCAGAGGGTACGAGGGCAGAAAAGAGCCCTGCCTCCTGCTAGTTTATCATCCACACTCCAGAGATCCTCATGGCTGAAACTGATAAGCAGCTGATAAACAGCTCAGCTTCTTCAGGAACAGAAGCACTCCTGTCATGAGCAGCTGAGACCCCCAGGTACCAGCCAGGGATACTGTGAGTCCTCTTGGCACCACATCCTAGTTCTTTAATGCCAGACCTTTCCCTTGAAAAATTCAGTTTATTTCAAGGTGCTGTTTTGTGTTTGTGATAGAAGGGATTTAAGCACCCCAGGGTTTCGCAAGCCACGATCTGGGGACAGTCACGCTCCAGTACTGCTGAAAAGGGGAGACAAGAACCCAAAACAGATAAAACCTGATGACTGGAAGCAGGTTTGGGGTGTAAAAATAAGATTTTAAAAAGCCAGATAAGTATCCCAGTGATCCCTGTAAATTTGGAAAGCCTGAGTACAGCTTGGGAAGGGAAGGACCCGGTTGTGGCTCTTTCTATGCAGCCGCATTGGGCTTCCCGTGAGCTAAAAAAAAAAACAAGAAAAAAGCAAAGACAAACAAAATAAGGCAAGAAAGGGAAAAGGCAGCAAGGTGAAATGCCTCCATCAGTGATGGCATTGGATGGGCATCTGGTCCCTGAAGACGGCACTGTTATCTCAGTGTAAGCTCTTTTTTCAATATTATTCACCTATTCAAGGAGAGGAGACATCTTATTGTCTAAAAGAAAGATGAAAACAAAGGTTGCTGCGCTCCAGGTTATTTTTTACACCACAGAAACATCCCACTGATGAAGCAGTGACTTTGTAGGAGCTGATAAATCAGAAGTCAAATGAAAGAATGGGGTTTTTTTGTTTCTCCAGCCCTGAGATTTGATTTGATTGGAATTAGCTTCATTTGAATCTGACCCTTAGCAAAGGCCTTTTATATTCACCAGGAGGTTTACCACAGGGCACTGCAAATTTTCCTGCTTTGAGATGCTACAGCGTGAAGGGAGGTTATAAAAATATATGAGAATATTTTTTAAAAATATATAAAGTATATGTGTAATAAAAATTTAAAAATATAAAAGCCTTTATCAAACCAAATTTAATGCTCTAGAAATATGATCTTGTGCTTCCCCCAGACAAGAGAAAGCTACAGAATCTCTCCAGATGCCCCACACCAAGGACTTGTACTTGTGTGTGTGTCTGAGGGATGCAGAAAGGGAGCCGAACTTGTGCTAATAAGCAGCTACTCAATATGCCTTGATGAGGGAATGTATTCAGAGTGTACAGAGAGCAAAGTGTGCTGCAGCGAGAATGGGAAATGATTCCCCTCATATGAATTTGCCTAAGTACAAAATAAACATCTATTTTTTTTCTCCTTTCCCCCTTTTTCTAAAGCCCAGCTGTCTGTTAATGCATATAATGATGGTCCCTCCAGGGACCAAGCCTGAATTCCCATTCATATGCAAAAATCATAAGTGAGAAACTTTAGATTTGGCCCAAATAACAGTGTGCACTTCTCCCAGTGAAGGAAATTCCAGCTTGCCATATTTTTCCTGCTCAGTGCATGCCAGATGTCTAAAAAAAAAAAAAAAAAAACAGAGGGGGATGGTTATTCCTGTGTATGGAGCCAGAGCTGGCAACAAGGAAAGGATGCTTCTGGCACATCCACAACGCACTGCCTCCACACGGGAGCATGGAGCAAGGGAAAGCTGGGGGGGAAATGGTCTTGCTCATATGGCCACGTTTGTGTTGAACACCAAACCTCTGCTGAGGGGGTTGTGTTGACCCCGTGAAAGGCAATGGCTGTGTCACAACATTTAGGGAGAGAGAGGGGGGAAAACAAAGGTCTGAATATGACAGCAAAGGGGCTGAGGCAACTGGGAAAAACAGGTATTTGTGCAAAACCAGCTCCTGAGTACTCTTTTTCAAGTGGACTGCTCAGTGCTTGCCGGTCAGCATTGCCGCCCTGAAGCCCGGCCTTAAGCTGCCCTCTAAGAGCCTGCCAAATGTTCATTTGGAAAGCAGAGGCTTAGGAAGCTGCTTTTAGGCTTCACCAAACCATTTTGCTTTTAAAGGAGGCCTCTGGCATTGCAAGAGAGACCACACTGAGCAGAAAGACCAAAGCCATGCTTTGCAGTGAAGTTTTGCTGGAGACAAAGCATTAGAGCAAGTGCTGAGGCTCATCCCTTGTGATGGGGATGGGGAATGATCTCATTTTGGGGAGAAATAGCTATAAACAGCTGGATTGTTACTGGAAAACAAAAACCTCAAAATATTCATCCTTTGGGAGGCATCGCTGTGGGTTTATTCTGGGGGGCTGTGTGGGTCATGTGAAATGACAAATGACAAAATGACAGGCAAGTCATTTTTCATGCTGGATACCTGCCTTGGGATCATGTGCTCAGAGAGAGGAAGTGATTTAGGAGGAAGGCAGTCAAATTCATGGGTTTTTTCTCTATCCCCAATAAAAAGAAAGGGTCAGGAGAGTACTCCTTTCCCACTGTCTCAAGATGAATCGGGGCTTCATGGTGGTGAGGCAGTGGCGGTCTGTTAAGGCAAAGGGGGATTAGGGCTGGCAGGGGGGTTGTGCTGGGCCTCACAGCTGGTGCAGGTGCATTTCCAGCCATAAGAAGTAGTAACAGTCCCAGTGGAAACATTCAGCTGCGGTAAGAGCAGACAGAAATCTATTATCCTTGTGAATGCAATGTCAATATTTACAGAGAGAGGTCAAAGAAGAGATCTCTGCTCAGGAAATGTCAGCTCTGGAGAAGGAGGAGGTATTAGCAGCATTTGCCTTTTTGCTGGAACAATCCCTGCAAAACTGAGGAATATTTAGGAGGTTTTAGACTTCCAGCCCTATTCACCCATCTTCTTGTACCATTGCATCGTCTACTGCAGCAGTTTAGAGCACATCTGCAATGCCTGGAAGCAATGCTGGATGCTTCCTCCTCCTTGGGGGTTACCAGCATGAATGCGAGTGGTGATCCAGTCATGGTGGCTGCAGGCAGCTTTCCTTATCTGCCATTAGTAGGGTCCTTTACAGAGAGGAAAAGACAAGAGGAACAGAAAAATGGCACACAGCAAAGAACACAGGGTCCAAAAAACCATTCAGGCTGAGCCAGGTTGGTACCTGCAGCTAAAAACCCACCAGGTGAGATAGGATTATGGATTTAGATAAAGGATCTCAGAATATTTTTCTGCAATCTTTTTGCTTAGGGTGGGAAGTGCTCAAAATGGGTTTAATCCCCCTTGCTCAGTGTTATTAGCACAGGAGTGCTACTGCTATTGCTGGTAGCACAGGAGTTCCTGGGCCCTCTCTAATGAAGACCAAAGAGGCTTTGTGTGAGCATGAAAGGGACAGGCAGAAGCAGCACAGGCGAGAACACAGCCTCAAAAACAGCTTTATGCCAGCATATGCAGTTGCTGCCCACAGATGTTACCCATGGGAATGACAGGACCTCCAGGTGATGCTTCCAGGTGTAGGAGGACAGGGGAGCATCACTAGCCCACCTAGCAGGTATCCAGCCTTGTGGCTCCTGGGGGGATTGGGTGTTTCCCCATAAAAGCTTTTTTTTCACTAGGGAAGGAGGCTTGAGACATCCCAGAAAAGCTGAAAAACTCCCTTGCATTTCCCAAGTGGAAAAATGCTTCTTGCCAAAGACTTCAATTCCTTCCTCCATCATTGGGCTGAGATTTTGCCTGTAACTCTATTTATGCTCAATGAAAACTTCAGGGGCTGGTGGCCTGTGAGGATGTGGGATGTGCCAAGTTCTGGTTTTCACTGGTATTAACACATACATGGCCAAACAGATGGGAAACCACCCAGTGAGACAGAGCCAGCGATGTAAATAAACATCAGAAACCTCTCACTGCTTGCTTAGGCACTGGTTGCTTTGCCCACATTGGACTGGGCCCAGAGGCAGGAGATCTGGGGAGCTGAGGAGGTTGAAAGGGGGAATTTCCCTGCCATGGCACTGAGTTCAGAGGACAGGGCCTGTGGGGTGCAGAGCATCCCGTATCTCTGTCCCATGTGCCTGGGATGGCAAAGGACACTTCTGTTGCATGGAGAAAGTAATTCTGGGCTTTCCAGCTCCCTTCAGATTAAATGTTATTGCATTTGGGTGGGATATTTTGGAGCTGTTTCTCTGCTGGCCATTTTACTCCAAACAGTTTAATTAAAAAACCAAAACTTCTGGCAGGTTTGTGCTGCTTGGTATTTAAAGCCAGATGATATGGATTTATTCTGCATAGGATCTTGTGATTTGCTGTCTGCAGTGTCAGACAGCTGTAATTGAGTTGATATTAACACTGATTAGGAAAAACAATACTGTGTTCCTACCACCTGAGCACGGAGAAGGATATCACCTTGGGCACGCACGTGTGTGTGCCACAGGAGTTCCCTGCAGCCAACAAAATATCCAGCACCATCTCTGAAAATTAAGCCCCACTAGCAGCGCCCCTAGTTCCTAGCCAGTCTGCAGACGCCTGGGCTGTCTCCCAGCTTGCCTCAGCCCCCGGGCAAAAGCAGAGTTTCCTTCGGTATGGTAATTCCCATTGCCGGCGGGGGATTCCCTGCCGGCCCCGCTCCCGGCTGTCCCGCTGCCGCGCCCCGCAGGGCCGCTCACAGGCGGGGCCCGGGCAAACCGGGACAATCCGGGACAAACCGGGGCCGTCTCCTCCCTTCCCTCGCCGCTGTCCCCACCGGCATTCTCAGGACGGCAGCTCATCGGCCGGCGCTGCCTCTGCTGCCCCTGAGTGGCGTGGCGGCTGGATTGTCAGTCACACCCCGGCTCCCGCCCATTCTCCTGCGGAGAAATGGGGCATTTCTGGTGCCTGATCCCTATTTCTCCCGCCCCTCCTGGATGTGGATGTACAGCACGAGGGAGCTGCTGCCAGAAGCACTGGTAAGAGGCGAGGACGAGCTGTCCGTGCTCGGGAAGCAGCAGGGTTTGGAGGGGCTGCAGCCCCAGGGGCTCTTTGAACTGTGCTATGCCTCAGAGAGCTTTGACTGTCCCACATTACTCCCTGAGAGGGACCAATATATATGCCTCAACATATGTCACAAATGAGGTGAAGAAAATTCCTATTTAAAAAAAAAAAAAAAAAAACAACCTGTGTTGCCCTCTCCGCAGAGGCTTCACCTGGCAGCCAGTCAGGGCAGAGAAAACTTCCATGATTAGACTGGGAGCAGCTCCCCTCGCCCTCCCGCCACGTCCTGAAGGCAAGTACCCGGATGCCCGCGAAAAATGCCCGCCAAAAAACGGGCCCCGAAGCAGATTAGGGGGGAGTTTGGGGGCACATAGGAGCACCTAGCCGCAGCAGCACGAGGTCTGGCTTGTCTTTTTGCTTGGGGTTGCTTGGAGGGTCAGCTTGGCCCCTTCTGCTCCCGGCTTCGCGCCCTCTTCCCGGCGGTCCTGTTTCCCTGCCTGTGCCTGCTTCGCCCTGCTGTGCCCGTTCCAGGAACTAGCTTGTTGCCGTGAGGATCTCATGCCCGCAGCCGCCGCCCGCACCAGCCCGTAACAACCAGCGTGTCGCCGCCGCCTGCATGGAGCCGTGACCGCCGCCGCGTTCCCCGTGCTGCCCGCGACAGCGAGCCCGGAGCACACCCCCGCGGCACCGAGCCGGCAGCCGCCGCCGCCCGCAGCCACCGCGCCCGGACGCTGGGAGACCGCAGCCGCTCCGGGAGCGCGCCTGCAGCCACAGCAGCCTTTTCCCCGCCGGCGGAAGGGGCACGCAGCCTGCTGCTCTTCAAAAATCGCGCCCAGCCTGCCGCTGCAGCTGCGCAAACGCTCCGCGCTTCGTAACACGCGCGCTCCGTCTGCCGAACCGATGCTGACAAACAGCCGGGCTTCTGTGGTAACGCTGTCCCCGTCTTCTGTTTCTTTCCCCCCCTTTCTCTTTCCTCTCTCTCTGCTCCTTTTTCCTGTTCCATCCCCCGCCTTTTTCTAATAAGAACACTTAAGGGCTTTTTTTGTTTGTCTTTGGTTTGGTTTTTTATTTTATTTCAGTAAACGGTTTTCAGATATAATATTGCCGTGTCTGTGCTTAGTTTTTCGTCAGAAAAATCTATCAAAAGAATCCTTCCCGGCTCCCCCTTTTGTAGTGGAACGGGACACTCCCTGCGCAGGGACAGACAGACAGACGGAGGAGCCCCAGCCACACCAGGAGCCACTCTCAGGTGCCTGAGAGATCCACCGTGGGGTGTGGAACGCCCAGGAAAAAGCTGGGCTGCCTGCGCCGTGTGTGGCTGGGGACAGCCCTGCCTGCCCCCCACCCACAGACATTGTAGGAGCACGCAGAGACTTTGAACAGGCAGCAGCAGCCACGCGAGAGGGCCGGGGATGACACTGAAGCTGTGGCCTTCAGGCAGCACTCAGAACATTGGCAAGGTAAAACCTGTCGGTTGAGAAGAGTTTAAGAATTGAAATAAAGAAAAAATAATAATAAAAAATTAAAAAATAATAATAGTAATAACAGTAACAGAGGAATAAGCGTCAAGGAAAACAAGTGATGCATAATGCAGTTACTGACCACCCACTGACCAATGCTCAGCCAGTCCCTGAGTGGAAATCAGCACCTCCCAGCTAGCTGTCCCTAGTTTATATTCTGAGCATGATGTTCTGTGGTATGGAATATCCCTTTGGCCAGTACAGGTCTGTGCTGACTGTGCTCCCTCCTGGTTTCTTGTGATTCCTCTTGTAAGGAAAATCCACAAACGCCAGAGGTTTATGTCCAAAGAGGAGACAGAGCAGTCCTGCAACTTTATTCGAATAAAGGAAGAAACTTCACTGGGGCACACACCCACGGGGTTTCCTCTCTTGAGGTTTCAGAGGGCGCAGCCTCCTTTTATCCCAAACTCCCGGCCGCACGTTGCCCTCTTCCTTTCCCCATTGGCTGAAGTACCAGGAAGGTACAGTCTGCCTGAACTGCCTCCCACATATCCCCCCTTGAACCTACTATTTTACCCCAAAGTTCAGAAACTCAGGCTTATGCAGATCCATTTGTCTGTTTCAGGAGCCAAACTGTCTGGGCTCTGCAACAAACCTGGTGCCCGAAGTTAGTGGAGACATGAAGACCCATTTCAAAGATGTTAACACCCATACTTTCACCCATCAAACTGTTTGTAAAGACATGAGCTTTCATCTCAACCCTTCCTTTTCTTATTTCTCAGCTTGTCTTTACAAACCCTAGTTATTATTAACTTAACCCTTTTTACCAACGTGGAACATTTGAAACACCCCCTCCTGCCTCTTCCACATCTGGTCCCTGCACCAGGTGGGGCAAGTAAATATAAAGTAGAAAATGACAGTACATGTTAGTCCATTAATCACTAGAGATCCTTGTCCATGGCTACTGATAGGTCCCATCCTTTCCTTCCAGTTGAGAAGTCAAAATCTCCAGGGCTTTAGAGACCTTGACCCCAGAGTGTGATGGGTCCACCCGTGACCAGTTGTCCTCACTCTTGTCTCTGCTGTCCTGGTTGGATGTTATGAACAGCTAAGTTCAAAGGCAGTGTCTGTGCTGACTGGGCTTCCTGTCCAAGGAACCCCAAATGACCTCAGGTAACCCCTCCAAGGGACTCCCATGACCTCAAGTGACCCCAAATGACCTCAGGTAACCCCTCCCAGGGACTCCCATGACCTCAAGTAACCCCAAATGACCTCAAGTAACCCCTCCCAGGGACTCCCATGACCTCAAGTAACCCCAAATTACTTCAAGTGACCCCAAATGACCTCAAGTGATCCCTCCCAGGAACTCCCATGAACCCAAGTAACCCCAAATGACCTCAAGTGACCCCAAATGACCTCAAGTGATCCCTCCCAGGGGCTCCCATGAACTCAAGTAACCCCAAATGACCTCAAGTAACCCCACATGATCTCAAGTAACCCCTCCAAGGGGCTCCCATGAACTCAAGTAACCCCAAATGACCTCCAGTAACCACAAATGACCTCAAGTAACCCCATATGACCTCAAGTAACCCCTCCAAGGGGCTCCCATGAACTCAAGTAGCCCCAAAATACTTCAAGTGACTGCAAATGACCTCAAGTAACCCCAAATGACCTCAAGTGACCCCTCCCAGGGACTCCCATGACCTCAAGTGACCCCAAATGACCTCAAGTCACCCCTCCCAGGGACTCCCATGATCCCAAATGACCCCAAATGAGTTCAAGTTACCCCAAATGAGTTCAAGTTACCCCAAATGACCTCAAGTAACCCCTCGCAGGTGTTACAGTGGGGATACCGTAACACAATATAGCAAACAACGAGGCCCGTGGGAAAGAAATATCTATGGGCCGATTCTTGCTAGATGTTTCAGAGATGTTTATTTCTCCAGCCGCATGGCCGGGGCTCTGCCGAGGAACTGCTCAATCACGGGACCCGAGGGTCCTTGCCCGCGCAGGGGAACACAAAACAACCAATGGGGAACGAGGCTGACCAGGGGCAGGGAAACCCCGTGCCTCCCCCCAGGGCCCCTCTCCCAGGACCACATGGCAGGGGGGAGGGACCCCGACATTTCACCCGTTTATTTTTAACAAAAAGAGATTTAAAACTTAACATTGAAAACAACTGGATAAACGTAACAAAAACAGTTTCAAAACAATACAAGCCACCCTCCTGAGTCTTTAAATGTCCAAACAGATTCTCTGGAACATCTTAAGGCTGACAGAAGGGAGACAGGACTCTCCGAGCATGCTTTGTGGGGAAACTGAGGCAGGAGAGGGTTTCTTCCATTGGTACCTGTTGGAACTCTAAACAACAATAGTTAATTTCTTCCCTTCCCCTCTTCATCCCCCACTTGGCATTGAAAAGGGATTTTTGGGGAAACAATTGGTAAAGGCATGGTTTTGTGAGGGAAACCATGGGTGAAAAAACGGATTGGGAGTACACTGGGGGTAATAGGATATAGGGTAAAAGGGAAAGGAGGGATTAGGAAAGGGAGACTGTAGGGGGGGGCTTTCAGTGGAAATATTGTCTAACATGACTACAGTTTTCAGCATATATACTGCCTTTTACAGGAACACCATCAGGCCCAGTGACCTCTGATGCTTGTAACCCTTTTCTACCTTGCACAATTTTGAATTCTACTACTTCTCTATCTCCTAAACTTGGGATGCATTTTCCAGGGTTATTCTTTTTAATAGCAGTTCTATGAACGAATATGTCTTCTTGGTTGTCACATCTTGTTATAAAACCTTGATTTTGTTTAACATTATACCATTTTACTATTCCTAAAACCTTAGCTGCAGTGATTTTTTTCCTTTTTCCAAGTGGCTACTGTTTTCTGTCTCGCTGCGTTCCTGGTTTCGCTTTCACTCGCTCCCGTGTTGCAATTGCCAGGGTTGTCAGTGCTGCCGGGGCCGTCAGGGCTGCTCGTGCCTGCGCGCTCTTCCCGGGGTCGCATTCGGGGCCGCGTGGGCCAGGCCGGGCCGTGCCGCTCAGCTCCCCGCATGCCACTGCCTCTGCTCTCAGCTGCGCTGCCGCTGCCTGCGCTGTCTTGGCTGGGTCCCTGAGCGATGACTCCCCCTGCGCCCTGCTCCAGCGCGTGTTTCGGCTGGGCGCAGCTCTGCTCCACTGCCATCGCCACCAGCCGCCACCCGCACACCGCCTCTCTCACGGGGCTCGCTCCATCACGTGCTGCGCAGGGCCAGGCAGGCACCCGCCGCGCCTGGCTCTGCTGCTGACGCTGCAGCTCGTGTCGCTCCGTCCATGTGCAGGAACTGCCTCACTGCTGATCAGAGAGCGCTCGGCGCACATGGGTGAAGCCACACGGTCTCTGAGGGACGCTTCCCTTCGCCAGGACACAGCTGACATTTTTCAACAGTCCCAGTAATTAAATAATATTCACGAAAATATTCTTCCATCGGCATATATTTTGACTCAAAAATTAACTGTGTCCAAACGGTCTTCCAAAAGTCTTTGGTAAGAATCAAATCCCAAGAAACATAGAAAAAGTTCTTAAACAACCATGAAAGGAAATGTTTCAGTTCCTTTTGAGCTTGAATCAAGCTAAAATTTACAAATCGTTGTTCAAGAATCTTTTTAAGTTTAAGATAAATGTCCATATGCGGCTCTGAGAGCCAAGAGTCTTCCCACGGTTCCTCCATAGTTTAGATATGGAACAGCAAAACAAAAACAAGAGGAGAAATCCAGAGTTTACTCACAAATCAGTTGCTGTCCTTAGGGATCGGGGATCGTTCTGCTCACATTATCCACCATTTGTTACAGTGGGGATACTGCAACACGCGTATCAATCAACGAGGCCCATGGAAAAGAAATACATATGGACAGATTCTTGGTAGATGTTTCAGAGATGTTTATTTCTCCAGCCGTATGGCCGGAGCTCTGCCGAGGAACTGCTGCAATCACGGGACCTGAGGGTCCTTGCCCACACAGGGGAACACAAACCAACCAATGGGAACGAGGCTGACCAGGGGCAGGGAAACCCCGTGTCTGTGCCCTCAGGGCCCCTCTCCCAGGGCTACATGGCAGGGGGAGGGACCCCAGCACCCAGGGACTCCCATGACCTCAAGTAACCACAAATGACCTCAAGTAACCCCTCCCCGGGACTCCCATGACCTCAAATAACCCCAAATGACCTCAAGTGACCCCTCCCAGGGACTCCCATTACCTCAAGTAACCCCAAATGATCTCAAGTGACCCCAAGTGATCTCAAGTAACCCTTCCCTCAGGCAATCCCTCCCAGGGACTGTCATGACCTCAAGTGACCCCACATGATCTCAAGTAACCCTTCCCAGGGACTCCCATGACCTCAACTAACCCCAATGACCTCAAGTGGTCCTAAATGACCTCAAATAACCCCAAATGACCTCAAGCAACCCCTCCCAGGGACTCCCATGACCTCAAGTAACCCCAAATGACCTCAGGTAACCCCTCCCAGGGACTCCTATGCCCTTAAGTAACCCCAAATGATCTCAAGTGACCCCAAATGACCTCAGATAACCCCTTCCAGGGACTCCCATGACCTCAAGTCAGCCCAAATGAGAGCTCCAGTACCAGCGTTCAAGGGCCAGGGGTCAAGGGCAAGAGGTCGAGGGTAATGGTCAAGGCTTAAAGGCTGGGGTGAGAGGTCAAACATCACAGATCGGAGGGTAAATGCAATGGGTCAAGGGTCAGATGTCATAGATCAGCCGTCAAAAGTCATAGGTCAGGGCTTCAAGGCTCAGAGGTCAAGGATCAAAGGTTATATTTCAAAGGTCATAGGCCAAGGGTAGTTGGGGGCATAAGGGTACCCAGCAGGAATTAGGGGTTACAGGACACAGTAGTAGCTATGGGTACAGACAGGGTAGAACAGTTAGGGACCAGATTAGGGCCCAGAGTCAGGGTCCAGGCTCCAGAGCCAGGGGTCAAGGATAAGGGGTCAGAGGTCAGAGGTCAAGTCAGGGTTCAGAGGTCAAAAGCCACATGTTGTGGGGCAAAGGTCAGGGGTCAGAGGTCAAGGGTAAAAGGTCATAGGTCCAGGCTCAAATGTCAAGGGTAAAAGGTCATGCTTCAAGAGGGGCTGGGAACTGGCATGCCTCCAGCTCCTCTTGCTGCATGGCAGACCCAGACAATGGAAAGATCCCAGATAAGGCCCCAGTTGTCAGGAAAATCCACAAACGCCAGAGGTTTATGTCCAAAGAGGAGACAGAGCAGTCCTGCAACTTTATTCTAATAAAGGAAGAAACTCCACTGGGGCACACACCCACAGGGTTTCCTCTCTTGAGGTTTTGGAGGGCACAGCCTCCTTTTATCCCAAACTTCCGGCCACACGTTGCCCTCTTCCTTTCCCCATTGGCTGAGGTACCAGGAAGGTACAGCCTGCCTGAACTGCCTCCCATATATCCCCCCTTGAACCTACTATTTTACCCCAAAGTTCAGAAACTCGGGCTTATGCAGACCCACTTGTCTGTTTCAGGAGCCAAACTGTCTGGGCTCTGCAACAAACCTGGTGCCCAAAGTTAGTAGAGACATGAAAACCCATTTCAAAGATCTTAACATCCATACCTTCACCCATCAAATTGTTTGTAAAGACATGAGCTTTCCTCTCACTCTCATTGCCAGAGCGTGGAAAACTGAAATGTCCTTGATTTAGGGTAAGCACTACAGAGCAACAACTAAAACATTAGTGTGTTATCCAGATTGTTCTCATATTGAATCCAAAACACAGCACTACACCAGCTGCCAGGAAGCTGAAACAAGGACAGATATGTTTCAGAAGAGAGAGTGAAAGCTGCAGATACAAAAAGTTCCTTTAATGCATAACTAGTTTCACTAAGAATTAAGATATAAATAAGACACATTATTCTCCACAATATTGAAGAATTATTTCCCAGAAACAGGCAGAGGAATTAACTAAACCTGATGGCTGACTCCTCTGAATGGGAACAAAGATGAACATTCCTGTGGCCACCAGCTTGGATTTGGATTTAGGATCTCCCTTCTTCTGGCTCTATCTCTCCACTGTGACAGACCTTCAGAGCCAGGAGGGCTTTTGTTTTTACAGACCTGCACTGGCCTTGGGAAAGCCAAATAGAATTTAATCATAGAATCATAGTAGGTTGGAAGATCACCAGCCTCCCTACCAGGGGCAGGGACACCTTCCACTTGATCCCATCCAGCCTGGCCTTGAACACTTCCAGGGATGGAACATTTAGCCTTAGGTTGGCACGTGAGTCTTAGAAAAACCAGAGAGAATTTCTCTGCAATTTTTTTCTCTGGGTAAATAAAGCACATTTCCCAAGGTTCTCTATAGATCATGACCATCTCTCACACAGCAGTGCAGGTTAAAAAGGTCAGCCACCTTTAAATAAGCCCTAATTGACACTTACTTCCCAAAATGAGGGTTATCAAAGCTTAAGGTACAGTTCCCAAGGCAGCCAGTGACCTAATTCTAAATATCATTAAACTGTTTCACTCTGAAAAATACCACTGGCATTTCAAAAATCCTCCTACCTTAAGGGTTGTTGCTGCTGCTCTTCTGGAGGTTGCCCATATTGGATTCCTTTGCCAAGAGCTCATGTCACTTCCCACAACCACTCCTCAGATGATGCTGACATTCAGCATTCGGCTTGTTCCACCACTCGTTGTTTCTGGCCCAGGGAGCACAGCTCCTCTTCCTCTCACTTTGCTGCACGTCAGCTGAACCCTATCCAGTTCCCTTTTGCATTTCTCCACCTGTTCTCAAATGGTTGGTAATTTCTCACTCAGAGTGTGGGTTTGAGCAGCTCCTGCTCTGCTCTGGCATCTGCTGGGAATGTTTAGGCTCAGGTGAGAGTTATGGGCAATGACTCACTTGACCATAGGCTGCACAAAAGACACTGTTATGGACAAGCCCTTCCTCTGGCAATTGGCTCCTCTCCTCTCATCCTCTCCATTATCCTGGGATGGTGCAGGACAGCTGCTTTGGGTTCATGCCTGAGTCAGCCTCTGAGTTCATGTCTGAGCAGACCTGGCCAGTGTGCTGCCTGAGCATAAAAGCTGTAGTGATCCTCCTGCCCCAGCTCTGCATGAGTCTCCTCTGCAAGCTGACACAGCAAACACTCAGACCCTCGCACAGTCAGTAAGTGACTTTCTAGCTGGTAGCAGACATCCCCCTGAGTTCAGTCTCCTCAGGGACTGTCATGCCAGATGTTACTGCACAGCCATCCTTGACTAGATCCATTTACCAAAGATCAGTAGTCTAAAACACTTTAGTAGTAAAGAAAAACACCAAATAAAATAATATTTTCAGATAGGGGAAAGCTGATTGAAATATTTTCTAACTTCTCAGAATAAGTTTGTGTATTATAGCTGACATCTCTTCTATGGTCCAACACTGGTTCTGCACGCTGAAATTGTGGGGATGGGAGGAGTAAGCACTGTGTCTTTCTGAGCCAGTATCTCACCTGCTCTGTCACTGCCCTTAGGAAACCTGCTTGAGCTGTGCCTGGAGAGAGCAAATCCTTCTGCTGGTGAGGCCACCTCTGCCCTCAGGGTTTGTGCCAGCTTGGAGGGACAGGAGTGACCAAGGGTTTGTAAATGGCTCAAAAAAACCTCAGATTGCTAAGGAAAACTGGTTTTCTTATTCAGTTCATGTGATTTGAGCTAAAAGGGAGGTGTTCTGAACATGGTTGGGTGCTGTTATGGCAGCTCCCAAATTTGCTGCTGATCCAGGCATCACTTCCCCTGGCTCAAGGCAGAAGCTGGAGCAAGGCAGAACCAGCACCACATCATCTGAGACCCTGGAAAGGCAACAGCATTGCCTCTGCATTCCCTGGCAGGAAATACCTTTATGTGAAAAGATCTGCCACAGTCTAACTATGGCATGAGCAGGGAAAAAAAAGATATTAACAGGTGAGGTACTGAGTGGTGTTTTTCTTGTATAAATTGCTTTATCCTGAGTCATTCCAGTAAAACAAATGGAGAAAGAGACCAGCTTCTCAATGTACAGACATGGCTGGAACTTGCTTTTTGGGTATATTTTTGAAATGAACTCTACTAGTAAAGAAAGATGGAGTTGAGTGATGTGGGAATAATAGTGGGGGACTTGGGAAGAGGATCTTTATTATTTTGTTCTCACTTGGATAGCCTTGCTAATTAATATTAATGAAAGAGTTGTAACTTGTATGACTAAGAGCAGTGTTTTCTACAATACAGTCTAAAACATTAAAGCAAATCATTAGCAAACAGTTTATCCAAGACTCAGGAAAAAAAAAAAGGCAGCTAAATAGGAACATGAAATATGTCTTCTAGCAAGTCCTGAAACAGGTCTTTCAGGCCACAGTGCAGATATTTCAAATGTGTCAAGAGTAGGCTGACATTTCTTTAAGTCAAAAGGAAAAAGAAATGGCTGTCATGGGAATTGAGCGGCACCATTTGCCTCTTCATCACCTTGATGTACAGCAGAAGACTGAGGCTTATTTACGGGAAGCTTGAACTGAAATTGCTAACTTGCGTGTACCTTATTGATGCTTTGCTTCTCCCACAGGAGGGAGAATGCCAAATTTCCCAACATCCACTGCTGTGGGCATTACTGGGCAGAGAGTTAAGAGGGGCCTGAACCAGATCTCCTCCTATAGCATGCTATTAAGCTGATAAATAGTATTGATAGCAATCCTTGGGAAAAAATCTTTATAGATAGTCCTCTGCCTGTTTTTACCAGACCTAGATTAATATGCAGCTCCAGCCATTCATCATTGATGGTGAGCATCTTGACACAGAGAATCTCAGTTTTGCTGTGTTACATCAGACCTCATTCATGCAGCCATGCAGAGAACACATTCACTAATCTTGAGCTATCAGGATCTAAATTAGTGCACAGACCTGCAACCACAGCTGAAACACGGGATAGAAATAAAATCAGTTACAGCTGAATTTAGGCACAATCATTTCTCCCCACCTAGAAGGTGCTTTGACAGGGAGGGGAGTGTATGCTGCAGAGCTTGCCCCAGGACTCTCTGAGAAGTGTAAGGGGAGTTCAAAGTCCTGCTGCACAGCCACAGATAGGGCAGTATCTGACATACCTGATGTAAGACTGAAGGTGAGGATTCGTAAAGAATACAATTTAAGAAACAAGGATATGTTAGTGTGGGGCAAACTATGCTGGTATTTTGGTTGAAAACAGGCCGACAGTGTGGATTTCTCTATACTGTCCTCCAAATGAGAAATGCTCCTGTTTTGTCAGCTAGTTTTCCCAGCAACTAGTTGAAGATTTACAATATATTTATCCCAGTTTGTCCCCCACGTTGGGTCCCACTAAGTAATTTTCCTGGTTTGAGACAAATTAAGGGAAACGCTCTGGGAGGAACATCTCCTCCAAAGAAGACGTGTTACAGCCATCCCTCCCCCACCAAGTTTGGGAAGAAATTCCTCAGAGGAAAGTGAAAAAGGCAAAAACCCTATTTATTTAACAAACACCATGCACAATGGGAAAAGAATAATGCTAAATAATAAAACCTCTCACAGTGGAGAAAACCTGGGTAGATTTCAGAGTCTTTTGTGGGTGTGGGGTTCTCCTCTCCAAAGCTGGAGTTTGGTGGGGGGGCCCCTCTGGGCCAGTGTAAGGTCTCCCGGTGTGTTCTGGTGTTGTTGAACAGTCCAGAAGAGAAGAAGAAGAAGCCGAAGTCCCAGGGAAGCAATGGAGTTTAACTCTCCGGGTCTCTTCTGAGAAAAGGAGCCAGGAGCCAGGAAAAGCAGGAAAAGCCTCCGCTCTGCAGCAGCAGCAGCTGCTATCTGTGTCCTTGAATACAAAACCACTTTGAAAAGTTTGCCTGACTTTTTTCTTTCTCTTGGACCCAGTTTTAAAGGCACAGAAAGGCACAGGATTCATGTCTGGGCATAGAGCATCGATAGGGGATACACATCGTAAAGTCACCCCAAGACAATGCTTAATTTCAGTCTTTCATTTTAACAGCAGAGAAGAAGCTGAAGCTTTGTTTTTCCCAAGGCCTTGTTGAAGTGATCTGCTTGTACCAGCAGAGCTCTTCTCACCCACAGAACCTGGAGTTTCAGAGCCATCCTAAAGCACGAGAGCACTTGCCCACCAAAAAGAGATACACTGGCTCTGTTGTCTTCTGTACCTTCTTAAAAAAACTTTCAAGACCTTTGTGAAAACCTTGAAATACTGTGAGCACAGATATGCTCCATCCTCATAAGTCTAAACTGGTGTACATTTAAAAGTCCTCTTAATGTGCACTTTCTTTAGGAAGAAAAAGGTGTAAACCATAAAAAGAACTACAATTCTTCAGTTCTTAAGGCAGCATACCAAATGTAACATGGGTTGCACAACACCTGTACATGTAATTAGTATTGCAAATTAGCAAGTTTAATTCTAGGAACAGAAGGACTGCAATATTCTCTAGCTTTAATTTTCAGCCTGCCTCTGATCATTCCTAAACAGAAGTATTGTGCCTAATTCTGTAGATACTGCATGAAGTGACGAGATTAAAAGGAAAAAATGTGTATAATAAGATAGGTTCTTAATTGTACAGTATACCTTAATGAAATAATTATTATTCATAAATTTAATCAGCCTGTGAAGTAATTTGCCTTCAAGGCACCCAATTAAAATAATGGCAATGAAAAAGACTCCCTGGTGCATGTGCCCAGCACCTCTGACAATCTGGCCAGCCCAGCTAAGGACAACAGTACCAAGCTGTGAAATGAGCCCCGAGAGGCCTTTTACTGCAATCATTTGGTTTAGGTATTCAGCACTTGAAGCCGGCTGTGCTGTGGTTTTTTTAAGGAAAATATCCTTCCCAGAGGACCATGAGCTTCTGTCCTGATGTTGGATGAACTCAATTACAGTTTTGGAAAGATGGAGACACAGCAGGAGTGAAGTCTGCTTGAAGGGGAACAGGGTTGCAGTGAAGGGAACCAAGAACCAGTTGTTCTTTTGAAACTGGACATCACTTCTTACTCTCATTCCTCACCTTGTGCTGAGCATAGAAAAGGTTTACACCCCAATGGGACTTTAGTGGATCTCAGTCATCTGCTGGAAGCTTTTTTTTTACAGAAGGTTCCTACACTCTTGCTCATTTGTGTGTCTCCTCAGCCTGGGATATCCCAAGGGTGGTGACTGGTTCATGTTTCTGAGCCTTGCTGAGACAACAAGGTCCTAAGTGTCCTAAGCCCTAATCTAGGAGAAGCAGCCTTTGCATGCACTACTGCCATAGAAGAGGCTTGTAGAGAAAACACTCTTTGGAGCTAAATTTATTTAGCTCAAGTAAGAACTGTGCCATAAGTGACCTTTTCATATTACCTGCAACATCTCTTATCTACTGACCTTCCAGGAGATAAACATTGCAGAAGTTTCCTCCCTGCCATGATTTTCTTGATTGCTTTTTTCCATTTTCAGACCCAGAATATTTTTTTAGCCTTGTGTAGCCCTAATCATGTCTTCTACAAGAAGATATCGACAGTAACAGGTAAGGATGACTAGCAATTCTTTTTTATTTTTCTTTCAAATGTGAGGCAGGTGATTCTCCACTGCCGAATCCTGCAAAGCAGGACTAAATACCCAATCTGAGCTTTCTGAAGGAGTGAAAGGATGATTAGGCTGGCTAAAAAGGCAACTTTCTCTTAGTCTTTAGGGAAAAGTTAACCCGTACCTCTGTATTTCAAGGCACAAACAGATGGAAGAGATCCAGCTGAGTCACTGCTTCTCTAAAAAGGCTCAGAAACAAGGTATTGGATCTCCAGCTGCACAAAGTCACCTCTGAGGGTAAACCTCACCTGGTAAGACCTGGCCATGCTCTGGTGCTGCAGGATTTGGCTCAACACCAAGAATGCAACTCCTCAAAACTCTGGGTCTAATTCTCATCCCAGCTGAGACACCTCATGCTCTCAAGTTTCCTTGATGCATGTATCACCCACCATTTGATTTACAAATAAACCAGAAACACCTATAAATTCTTATCCACCTTCTTTTCCAAACAAGGCTAAGGTGGGGTTTTTTTCCTCCTTAACTTCTTGTATGGTACCATAGAAAGATCACCCAGAGCCTTCAGTCCGTTCCCTGGGGGTGCTTTTCTTTTTCTTCTTTGTTTTAGGCATCTGTGTAATACAGGGAGATTGTATGACTCACGTGTGCACCAATTTTTAACTCATGCCCTGAGACATCCAGGAGGGAGGCTCCTTTGAGAAAGTCTTACAGCAGCTGCTTTAACTTTGTCAATGGCGTTTTTGCGACCAAAGGCTCCCATCTGAAAAATTAAATGCCCACAAATCAGCAAGATAAATACTGCAGCCTTTCCAGTTCTCATTGGCAGGATAGTTACAGAGGCAGCCAACAGCTCTAAGAGCTTTCCCAGTATGAGTGCGCTCATGGAACACTCTGCCAGAGCTCAACAGGCAAAAACCAACATTTAATCATCTTAGAAGAGTGGCTGGCTGGGCTGCTGCGAAGTGAAATTAAAAACTTACCGTTTGAACATCACACCACCAGAAAGCCAACACCCTTCAATACTGGTGCTGGTAGAAATCTGAAAAAATGGGTCTGCCCCAGAGCACTTTTCTGGCTGGAGAGCAGCTGGGCACAGCTGGAAGTGCACATCATACTTCCATGCTGCAGCCATCTTCTGAGCCAAAAGAACTCACATGCCAACTGTGGCGTGGGAGCATGGGAAAGGTAGTGAAGAAAACCAATCAAATTACATGACTGCTCTGATATTACATTGATGTTTTGATAGAACTTTCTGTGGTTTGGAAAAGTCTGCTGCAATAGCTGAGGAATTTTTCCTTTCTGAAATTCAATACAATTCTTGACTTCCCCACTGCATTTAATGGTGAAGATACAATGCTATGACAGATCTCTAAATCAATATTTCCTTTTGTACCAGTGAATTGCCAAAGGCAGTTGAATCAACCAGAACAGGAGGTTAGACTGCAGGCTAAAAGCATGTTCCTTTACAATGTCCATGTCCCCCTGTCTTGCTTTTCATCTTGATGCATCAAGAAATTGAAAAGATCCATCATGCAGCTTTTCTCCATCTCTCTAATGTTCATCTGCTGGCCGTGGCTTCCCATTTACAGTGGTCCGAAGTCAAGATCAGGTTGGTGAAGTTTTGACCACCTGCCGGCAAAAAGCAGAAGAAAAATGTGCTTGTTTGTGAAATATTCATCTGAGGTTTGAAACTCAGGATTAAATTCCTGGCTCTCTTACAAAATCCCATTGGATGGCTGGGCAAAACAATTCACCTCTGGGTCCTGGAGCTGGACTCCTTGTCCTTGTATAAGCCCTACCAGGTTCCAGGCCTTCTGTGTGTATCTCCCAAACAAACAATAAAGATCTTGCGCACCCTGAACTCTCCCTGACTCTCCTTAAAGCAATGTCTATTGCTTAACTCTGTGAAACACTACAGCATCCAAGCCCTAAGGTAGCACAGTTGCCACTGTAAAACACATTGGTGAAGGCATTCTGACCTCTGAAAATGTGGCTGACAAAATGAGATGTAAAGCACTGAGTATCAAGTTTAAATCAGAATACGCACCAGAGTTATTGTCCAGAAAAAGCTGATGGGAATCTGATTATATTTCACTCTTAGGCCTCTATATTGGCCCTTTGCTTTAGCTATTTGTCTATTAAGCAACCTCCTCAAGTAGATGACTTCCTCCTGCCTTCTCCCATCCATCTCCACTGTATCCCAGCAACAAGACACATGGGCTACTGGTGAGGGTCCAATATCAGTTGCCTTCTTTCCCCACACTACCTTTATGCATCACCTCTATTGCCCACTTGTCATTCACTTCAGTGCAATGCTTTCCGTCAAAGGCTGTCCCAGGCCAAATGGGGAGTGAAAGGAATTGATGCTCTTGATATGGGGCCTCCTGTTTTGATGCATTTTTTTCAATTTACCATTAATGTGTTGGAAATTGTTCTCTTGGACAATCCATTTGTTTTCTCTGCCAGCAGAGTGGAGAGGCAGCCTTTCATATCATGTTCAGATAGGGCAAAATAGCAGGCAAAGCTTAAAGTCACTTCAATCTTTTTCCTTTCCAGGTGTGTGCCAGGTTTGTGCTGAATAACTAATCTGATTTTTCCATCCACAAGTCACACAAAGAAATTTCCAAAGCCATATCATGAATCTGGATACTCAGATCATCCTTGATTTATTTTCAGATGCAAGAGTCTGTGTTTTAATCTTTTGCTTCTTTTGAAAATTTCAGCCCAAGCAACAAAATAAGGCTGAGGGGCTCCAAATTTAGAAGAGAAAAATAACTGCCTCCTGAAATGATCCCAGCATGAAAACGTTGTTATTTGCATCCTGGGAGATATTTTTAAATGTCTAAGTTGTTTTGACTTAGTTTGAAATACAGAAGCTCTATCCTGGACCACTCCGATGCCACCAGTCAGACCATAGGAACCAGGGCTGGAAGGAGCATCAGGAGCCCACTCTGCCCTACAGGGTTCATGTTCATGGGTGCAAAGTTGCTGTAACTCTCAGCAAGTTACAGTTGCTGTAATTCTTTTTGTTGCCAGGCCCAAATCTCAAATTCAGAATATCTTCTTATCAGAGATGGGAATTCCTTGTTTCAGGCACAGTGTCACAACAACTATCACAATTTGCACTGGAGCAGCCAAGGAACGGCAAAGCCTCACCCTTGGAAGGCTGGCTACCTTTAAATTTAAAACTGAGAGTAAAGTTTCCCCTTCCTATTTTAGAAGATGAACATATGCACCTAGAATTGCCTTTGATTAATAACAGTAAAAAAGGAGAAGAAAATAAATGGTAGAAGCCACCAAAATTCTGATTTCTATGCTGGCACCTGACAATGAAACATGTCAGAAGAAATACGCTGTGAGACAGTATTGCTCTGAATGACAATGAGGAAACAGTGTGTAGGGGTTGCTAAATAGACTTGTTCTGTGCTGGGTGAGACTGCACTGCCTTGCTACATGAAGCAGGCAAGCACAACCACAGGTTCAGTTGTTTACACTGTGATATTTTGCTCAATACCTTTTCCAGTCTGAAACAAGTAAAAACCATGCTTGTTACACATCGCTATTATCCTATGTCTAATTATGTTAGCAGGGCATTAGCAGGTACATTTTAAATAGTGAAGCTGACAAGAGAGTCAAATCCTGAAGATGCACAACCCTTCATTTCAATGTTTAAGTATCTCTTCATATATTTGCCTATTGTGGTTTTGCCCCATTGCATATCTACAGATTTCATGACAGTACGTTCATCCTGACACTATAGTCACCCACATATTTCATCAGTATCTTCTGAATATGAAGACACAGAAGTGAAGCAGAAACCCTGCTATATAGCAGAATAACTACAGGATAAATCTGTCGGGGTGCCTTGTCATGCTTTGAATATGCCCTGAATGCCATGATTAATGAGGAAAAATACAAGGTCCCTGACAAGATGAACTCTATTTCTTCCTTTTTCAAAGGAAGTTCCACTTCCTTCGCAGCACTGATAAATCACTCCCATTTCCTTCTCCACACCCCAACTGTCCACGTTGTCTCTTGAGACAGGGCAGTTTTATGGGATTCCCTGACACTCTCCCTTGGCAGTGCCTCATGCAAGTTACTGAAGGGACAGGAGCCTCTAGACCTCACAGTCATAAAAATAATGATCTGTGAGCAGCACTGCGTGCCCTGAATCAGTCTTACCCGGGAGATGTACAACCAGCACCTTCAGTTTGCCAGCCCTGCTTGCTGTTGTGTTTTTAACAGGAAAAGCCAGGTGTTGGAAAGAAACAAGAGCCAGGGTGACCACAGCACAGGCAGAGCAGTAACCTCACCAACCAGCGAGCAGCTCTCAGAACCCAAATGGGGTAGGCAGAGCAGGGAGCTGGCAGCAGGTTTCTCTGACAGGCAAAGTCACAAATCAGTCCTGTGGACCTTTCGGGGGGTCAAGACAGGAGCAGCAGAAGATAAATCCAAAGACAGGACGAAAGACAAGTACACCCACAGTGCGACGCAGGAATGGGATGCAAGCCCTGAGCTGAAATGGGGCCATGGGCAGGGCCAGTGAGTAAGAGTCCCAGGAGAGGCTGGTCAAGACAATTAAGATCTATCAGTGCCAGCGGGGCTGCCTGCCACCCATCTACTCCTAGTTTAAACAGGCAATATATACAGCTTGTACACTGGACTAAAGGAGGTTTGTATGGAGACAGCAAAGCCTGGGATGCAGACATTTTTCCAATGGGAGCAGCACTGTAGCACCGCATGTTACAACCCACCCCGGAAGGCAAGGTAAATGAGGTTCTTGTTAATAGAGCCCTTGGGGCAGATTAGAGTGAAATGTCACTGAATGACTGATGTTTATATATAAACATAATGTCTATATATATATAAAGTGTTGATATATATATATATATATATATATGTTATATAGAGAAGGTTTGTTTTATAACAATCTGGTTGCACAAATCCAGAGCTGCTATGCATAACAAAATCATCTACGGGGATGGATGTCAGCCCCCAAGCAGAGAGGAGTAGCGCACAAAGTGCTGTGGCAATGAGTACCAGCACAGTGCCTCTGCTCTCCAGACAGTATATATTTAAGGATGACCTACCAAGCTACCCAGCTGGTGTGAAGTGGTGGTTTTCTTTTTGTTAAAGAGTAACAGATATCTAAGTGGATCTTTATAGGCTGCTTTTTAGATGCAGTGAGTACATACCTGAAACACTCCTATTTATATCTGGGAGCTTCTGGCAGATGCAATTGCCAAAGCAATTCCTCTTGTCCTTACAATTTGTGTATGACAGCTTTATTTCTGATACATACATTGTGTTCTGGTGCTCCTCTCTCAGCACTGTACTGTAAGCTGGTTCTGATACTGAACTTACTGCAGAAGCATGTGATTTGAGCATGTGATTTGAACACAGTTCAAATGAGAGGTGGATCCATGATCAGGGACATACAGAAAAGGGGATTTCATTTGGCTTAGGGAGGCTTTCAGGTTCTAGTAAGAACCAGAAGTTGTTTAGTTCTTCTCAATGGTTCCTCGCTCGCTCAGAGAAGAGGAAAGTTTATTTAATTTTCCCTTTGAAGAAGTGTCAGACTAGATGAAACTAACCATGCCAGCTATCTTTTTAAAAATCATTTCAGTTCAAGCTTCATTAAACAAAAATTCTTTGTTTTAAGAAAATCAGGCACAGGTTTCCACACATAAGAACCTCAGCAAATACTAGGAAATGGTTACAGCAGACCTGTTTTGCCTCTGGTCGTCAAATCTGCTCTAGCATGGGAAACCTGCAAGGTTCCACCTCCAAGGAAAACAAAAAGTCTGATGTTGGAGATGAGAGTCATGGGAAACTCTGGGTTTGGGGGCCCATGGAAGCTGTTTCTTAGGCAGTAGATGTCTATACATAATATTTTGCCAGCACATGGGCTCAGAGCTGACAGCAGGGTATTGAGATAACAAGCCTCGATGAGAGGGAGAGCGCGCAAGCTGGGAAGCAGAAGCCCGCTGGGGCCACGTGAACATTGTTCATAGAGTTTCATATCAGTTTGGAGCAAGTGACAGAGTGACTTGCATCTGTTTGTAGTGTATTTTGTAGACATATCCCCAGAGTGCTTGGAGAGGCAGCTTCAACCAAGATCATAGAGCCACATTTTCAAGAAACACCTCCGCTGAAAGCAAGTTCCTGCAGCTCTAACAGTGACATACTTGGCTGGACTTGCAGTGAAAGCCCCTGTGAGAAAAACAACAACAAATCTTTCCTAGTTTTGGAGCATGTTTTTAAAACTCCATTGCATTTAGCCATGGTTCCTAAGATGACACCAACTGTGTGCTGAGGACCTTTGCTGATCTGCCTGTTAATAGCAATAGCAGAAAGCTACTCTTCCTGAAATCTCACTCCAGTTCAAAGTGCATTTCTGAAAAACTGTGTTTATGTGCACACTAATCAAAAATACCAACCTACACTTAGTTTTATTCCAAAAGCAGGGATCACAATGAACTGCTCAATTATACCACTAAGTAAATTAGTAAGTCTTCCACAAAATAGCCTGGACTCTTACAAATAGGAAAACTACAAACAGAACTGCTCATGAGGTTGCTGATGGTCTCCTTAATTTATTGTTTCAAACATCAGCCAAACCTGAGAGACTTTGATGTATCAGCTGTGACAAGCTGTTTGACACTGCTGTCAGTGTCATTCCCAATATGTCATTCATCATTCCCAATGAAAAGTGACAGTCTTGAGATTAAACTATTATTTCCTTATAAAGATGAGGAGTCACGTTTGCTTATAATTAATATGCACGCTTTAACAGGCCAGACATTTGTAGCAAAATTTCAAATTATCAGCACAAAAAAAAACCTTATTAACTGCAAATTAATATTTATGAGGTGGGTGAGTAGTTAAATTTTACTTCCTTCAGTGCAAAATTGTTCTATAAAGGAATGGCTGTCCTCTTTCAAGGGAGTAGTATTCAAAACAAAACTTGTGAATACATACAGGTATATTTTTTTGCCTCTGTTATGCTTGTTCAAATGCAGGGGGAAATTGCACACTCTCAGCAGAGTGCTTTGGAAGCTGCTTTCCACAAGTTTATTTCCCACTAAATTGGTTAAACTTAGCACAGAGAAATCTCAGTCCAGAAATTAGGAGTCTGAGCAAGTCTGAGAGCCTTATTGGGCTGCCCACAGCGGACAGGAGCTGGTAAGAGCAGTCACAGGAAGAAGAGCAAATCTGCGAGCTGGGCTCAGCTCCCAGTCTCTGATGGGCTGCCAGTGTGGCAGTGATGCTGTTTGCAGCCTTGCACTGCAGAAGCGATTCCTGTGGGAAGCAGGACACTTCCCATGCTGTGGAAGTGCAGTTAGCCACTCTGGAGAATGTTTCCTGGCACACTCCTGTTCCCCCATGGGCCCTGTGGCGTGCAAAGGGATGCCAAGAGACTGCAGCAAAAAAGGAACACTAGTGACCACAGTCCCTGGGAAACCAGAGGCACAGAGAATCATCAGAGGTAAACACATGGACTGAAGTTTTCTGACCCTCATGCCTTCACTTGAGCCTTTAAGCCAAGCAGGGATAACCTGAATACATTCAAGGAAGCTTCTTTCCCCTTTAAACACTGCTGCAGTTTGAGAACAGACAGCAAATGAACAGGGTAATCACTCTGCCATGCACTATCAGCTGCTGTTGCCAGTACGGTCTTTGCTAACCACCCTAATTCCTGAAATAGCTACAAGAAAATGGGGTCAGTAAAGTACCAATTGTTCATTTAAATTGCAGGGATGGAATCCAGACTTTAACAATATTTGCAGAAACAAGCTTCAAAGGAACACAGGTAGCAATAATTAATTCCCAATTTCTGCCTTTTGCGCAGACTGACCTGGATGAAGAAAAAATGACTGAAACATGAAAGAACAAAAAATTGTTTCTTCAAAAGCACCTCTGATGAGGTAGACTGTACAATGAGAAGGAAGCAATTCTGCTCATTCTGCCCACATACGAGAAGATGATTTTTTGCTTCATTACTCTGAATCACATCCAGCATGGATAATACTGAAGGAGTGTTTACTTCCTCCAGGAGGAAGGCTGCTGTGCCTACACATAACTCTTCCAAGGATGAAATAGCAATTAGAAACTGAAAGCAAACAAAGAGGCCTTTGTTGAGATGACACATCTGTACACTGGAAAGAATGGAAGATTTACCAAGCTATGTGGCAATACCATTCTTTTTTATTTGCTCATTCATGCAACTAGAGCCATGATATTTAATTCATCACTTAAAATGCTTTTACCTCACACAAGTGATTTTCAGATAGTGACAGCTAATTCAGTCCATGCTGGATAGCTTCATCACTGAGATTCACTGCAAGTTACATCATTTCTTATCTTGTTCTCTGGAAAGTGCATCAAAATTGTGCAGTTAAAAGTAAAGAAGGATCTCAAGGAATGTTCAGTCTGCAAGCTACAGCGGTGGTTTGGGAATCTTTGCTCACTGAGAGCCATCAGGAGATATCTTGAAGATGATGATATATAAGCTTTTTGGAATTGGTGAGATAACTCACTACATGTGGAGAAGACTTGGACAACTCAGTGAAAGTACTGTTATGACAGAAGCACAAGTTCTTCTATGCTGAAAACAAAAATGATCAACTCTTACACAACCCACCGAATACTCATAATAGTAGTAAGTGACTTACAGAAGTAGAAGGGCCATAAAAATTTGTTTTCCACCATGACTGCACCTCCTGAAAATGCTACAATTGAAAAAGCAGTGGTCAGTAAGCAAGTGCCAAACAGGCATGAGCTACTGAACATTCATTTCATTTAGAAGCCCTTTGTTGTGGCTCCCTCTTTAGATTAATTTAATGTAGAAGTCGCATCAGTAACTGTGCCAGCATCAAAACACTTGGGGGCTGAGACTGCAAAGAGCCGTTCCATCATGTCAGAGTTTGTTCTCTCTGGAAGCTCTGGCTGCTAATTAGCTGCAACATTTCTGACAATGAACCATAGTTCACCAAGGTCCTTTTCAAGTGCCTGTTTTCTCAGAGTTAGTGTATTTTCAAAGCTTAAAAGAAAAGGCTTTTAAAAAAATGCTTAAAAGAAACCACCACACTTTTAATGGATTCTCCATCTTGGCAGCAGTTTTCTTATTTTGCACTTGCTGTATTTTATCAGGCAGTAAAACAGTACAGTAAAAACTGATATTAAAGAGATGATGGTGATGTTTAGGTCAGTATTTAATCTTAGAAACACCTTCTGTCAATTAGGGAAGTTAGCCCATACTCTCAGACAGATTTTCAGTTGGAATACATCATAAAGTAGCATAACTGTAACTGATTACTGCAACTGAGACCATGTATTTCAGCAAGAGTAAGCTGATTTGCACTGGCAGAGAGCTGGTCTTATGTTATAAAAAATTTGCTAGTAGTCCTGTGTGCTCTAGGATTCACTAGAGTGCCTGGTACTTCTTAGTGCTCTTGTAATTCAGCTCAGCATTCCCATCAACTTCAGTACAGCATATATTCTGAAAAGGGCACTGCCATGCTCAGTCTGGCCAAACCTAACATTTTAATGCCTGCCTCCCCTTCCCCAGTGAAAATACCATCTTTTCCTAGCATCCTTTGCATCCGCTCTCATAAGGGTATGGGTGCTGTGCAACTCTAATGCATTTGGAAATCTCGCCCTTAGATAGTGAGACTTCTTGATCTCTAGAAAGAGGTTTTTAAACCACACAGGTGTTAAAATAGTTACATCTCCATCTCAAAACATGATCCCTCTTAAAGGTTATTTTTAAATAATTGGTCCTTCAAAAGCTGTCTGATTTTGACCAGTGTTAAGAATCTGCTCAGGAGATGCAGATCCTTCTTTTCACTGAAGCTCTTCTGGTGCTTAAGCTGCATTTACATTAGTGACACCTCCTACTTATTAAACTTAAGAGTTCTCACCTATCATTCTTAAAAACACTGTTGCAGTCAGGCACTTAGATAAATGTAAAGTTTCTTTCAAAATATGTATTACCTTCTTCTCTAAAATGCCAAAATCACCGCTAAAAAACACTTTAATTCTTCCTTTAATCAAGGCAGAGAGAAATTCTCTCTTATGTTTTGTACTAAACACTCTCCTCAGGATTACTCCAGTAAAAAACTCACCAGAGACCTACAAGATTTGAGTGACCTCACAAGGGAAGGCAAGCTGGGAGCTGAGGATGGCCACAACATGGGCAGGGCAGTGACGTGAGTGACTGGGCATGGCCCTGCCACGTCCAAGCTGGGCAGCCCAAGCAGAGCAGTGGCAGCGACAGCTTCTATCAGCACCACAGAAACCATAAGGGAAAGTAACAAGTCAGGTCCACTATCAACCCAGGAAACCTGAGCAACAATCTGGGAGCAAAACTGAAAGAGGTACACCTACAACTTTGATCAGAGCAAGACTGAAGGTCTGGGGTTTGAGACTGAATGGAGCTCCTGGACAATGAGCAGACAGTGCAGATAGAGGACCCTGGTGAAGTCTCTTGTCAAGGGAGGGGATTGTCCCACTCTGCTCTGGGGCAACCTCACCTCGAGTACTGGAGGCAGGTCTGGGTGTCACAGTATGAGACATTGAGCTGTTAGAATGTCCAGAGGAGGGCCATAAGAATGGTGAAGGGCCCTGAGGGGAAGCTGTGTGAGGAGCAGCTGAGGTCACTTGGTCTGTTCAGCCTGGAGGAGACTGAGGGGAGACCTCATTGCAGTTACAACTTCCTCATGAGGGGAAGAGGAGGAGCAGACACTGATCTCTTCTCTGTGGTGCCCAGTGACAGGACCTGAGGAAATGGCCCAAAGCTGTGTCAGGGGAAGTTTAGGTCGGATATCAGGAAAAGGTTCTTCACTCAGGTGGCTGGACAGAGGAACAGGCTCCCCAGGGAAGCAGTCACAGCACCAAGCCTGACAGAGTTCAGGAAGCATTTGGACAATGCTCTCAGGCACATGATGTGACTCTCGGGGATGGCTCTGTGCAGGGCCAGGAGTTGGACTCGATGATGCTTTTGGTTCCCTTCCAACTCAGCATATTCTGTGATTCCGTGATTCTGTAATTAGAGATCATTGGTATACTCTGGATTCTGAAAAAATGTGAAAGAACACAATTTTTAATTACAGCATGGCCAATCACACGGTATGAACAACAGATTCAAATAAAACTTAGTAATTATTTCCTGTAGGCTGAAATATAGCTGCATAAAAGGCCTGCTTAATAATTTAGAAAGATGGAAAAAAATAGTCTTGTTTGCAAACTGAACAGCACAAAAGTTTAAAGGGGTTAAATTAATCAAATAAATTATTAATTACAATTAGCTCATCCATTAGAGTGGTGCATCTGAATGCACCAGCCAGCATTAGGGTCCTTTGCATTGATCCCAAAAGGGACATTTCAGAGTACAAATGCCATCCTATAGGGACTAGGAGAGATGACAACCTTCAGCTGAAGGTCCCACCACCAGTTTTACAAGACGAAACTACTCCTTACCTGGCCTAGTAAATAATTGTTTTCTACAAGTGAGAAGATTCCTTCAATAAGAAGGACTGTGGATCTTGCTTAGCAAGGCCCTACAACCCTGAGGTTAGGCACCTTCTGGAAAGCGGAGAGTGGAAGGACGAGGGGAAGAACATTTTGGGCAAGTTCCAAAGTGAACCAAGACCATTTGCTTCTTCTGTAAAGAATTTAACACTGAAAAGAAGCACTAACAGGGTGTGGATTGCTTTTTGCCCTGAATATTCTCTTTTGGAAGAGAAGGAACAAACACTTCTTTTTCAAACACTGAATATGGGGAGTGGTAAGATGTTCCACAGAAGCAGCGAGTCACCCAAGTCCTATGAAGGTTGGATTCATAGGTCAATGGTTATCCTGCCCCTATGTGTCCAATGTATGTAGGTAGGTGATGGGATTGTACACTGTGTCCATGGAAAGAGAGAGTACAGGTCTCCAAGTGGGCATTGCAGCACTCAACCTGGAAAAACTTAAGTCAGCAGCTTAGAGTTTCAAGGACAGAGCAAGGACCAGAGTGTAGGTCCCACAAGTCACAATCCACTGCCTGATTCACTGGACCAGATTGCTTAAGAAAAGGTCTTAAAATATATGTAGCATGAGGCTTTTACATGTTACTCTATCAGGATCAATAGGACAATTCTGCAGAACTATGTCCTACTAAAACTCAAAAGACTGATTAGAACAAAAGTTTCAATAGTATATTTTTGTGATACCATTTATTATCTTGCACGGTTTGACATAGTGTAGTATATTGCACCTATAAATCAGTTGCAGCAAATTATTTAATGATGCATTAACTGTGGAATTTCACATATATTACAGTTCTTTAGCCAATGTTGAATGCTTTTTCAACAGCTTAATCCATCCCTGAAGTACTAAGCAGGCATATTCATTCATCATCAGGGTGCACATAGCCTTCTCTTTGTTCTTTTTATTTTATTAAAGCCCTCGATCTACAAGCATAGCATTAAATAATTCCCCAAAGCCTTTTCTTCACAACATTCCCACCACCATCCTCACACTTCTATTGGAAAAAAAACCAAAACAAAACAAAAAACACCAAAACACCTTTTCATTCTCTATTAGGTTCTTTTTGTCCTTTGGCAAAGGTTAAGCCTGGCATTGACTTGGACAACAGTGTGGAGAACTCATGGATGACTCACTGGTGCCCAGGTGGCAAAAGATAAGAGAAGGTGGAGTTGCTGAATGGCTTCTTCGCTTCCATCTTTACTGCTAAGGCCAGCCCTAGAGGCAAGAGAGATAGTCTGGAGTAAAGAAGAGCTGCCCTTTGTCAAGGATTGGGTTAGAGACCATATAGAAAAACTGGATGCCCACAAACTCAAGGGTCCTGATAGGATGTGGCCACAAATGCTGAGTGCGGGAACTCATGCCTTCTGATCAACGAACCAACATGATTTCACAGAAGCTTCTTATTGTTTAAAATACACTCCACTCACACATCTCACAACTTTGACATCATATCCTACTTAGACACTTTGTTTAGTTATACATTCTACCTACTTATCTTATACTACTTATACATATCACTCTACTTAGACATTTTCTTACTTATACTTTTTACAAGTTCTACATAACACAGTACTTATGCATTTTACCCACTTATACATCTTACAACCTTTACCTGATACTCTACTTACACATTTTGCAACTTACCCATAATACAGTACATATACATTTTGCAACTGCTGTGCATGAGATCTCACATTGCTTGATTGGTTTCTCTATTCAGTCCATGAGCCCCGCACACACTTTTCTGATAATGCAATTGGTTTTAATCAAGTGTGGCACAGTCCTTTTTATCTATTCCTTGCTGGTTTGGTATTTAGTTTTTCAGCTTCTTCTTTCTGAATTCTTTTCCAATTTAGCACAATTTACCTTTCAGTCCTTGGTGAATTCCTGAGGGCTCTAACAGGTGGGGCTCCTGATCCAGGCAAGCAGCATCAAGATGATGACAGCAACAAAACCCATCCAGTGATCAGCAGCCAAGTTAGTCCAGGAAATCCAAACAACAAGCCAGCAAAGGACAGAAAACACATATAAACCTATCCCTCCTCTCCTCTCAAGCCTTCAGACTGGAGCTTAAAAACCTTCTTGGGGCTGATGTGCTGCAGCTGAAGGTGAAGGCCAAGTGAAGCCAGTGAGGGTAATTCCAGCCTGGTCCCACTCTGAGGGCTCTGATAAGAATAGCTAAAGATGGTTTGGCTGGGGCACATTATCAAGGTTCAAATACTTTACAACACTGAGGGAGCTGTCAGATGTAATTGCTAAGCCATTCTCCATCATCTTTGAAAGATCATGGAGAACAGAAGAGGTGCCTGAGGACTGGAGGAAAGGCAATGTCACTCCAGTCTTCAAAAAGGCCGAGAAAGAGAACCTAGGAAACTACAGGTCAGCCAACCTCACCTCCATCCCTGGAAAGGTGATGGAACAGCTCATCCTGGATGCCATCTCTAAGCATGTGAAGGAAAAGGTTTCATCATGGATTCATCAAGGGGTAGTCATGCTGGGCCAATCTGTTAGCTGTTTGTGACTGTGGTAGTGCATTCCCCCAGACCCACACACCAGTGATGTTCTCCCTTTCTCATCACTCTTTCCAAGACATGGTGCAACTCTTCTGTATCACAATGAACAATGATTAGAGTTCTTCAGATGCATTCCAGCAGTCAACACAGGTCATTGTGCTGTAGGGATCTTTTTTACCAGTGGAATGACTGACTGAGTAGATGAGGGAAGAGCAGTGGGTATTGCCTACTCTGACTTCAGCAAGGCTTTTGACGCTGCCTCCCACAACATCCTCATAGGTAAGCTTGGGAAGTGTGAATTAGATGAGTGGACAGTGAGGTAGATTGAGAACTGTCTGAACAGCAGGGCTCAGAGGGCTGTGCTCAGCAGCACAGAGTCTCTAGTCAGAGTCCCTTCACTAGCAGCGTTCCTCTGGGATCACTACTGGGTCCAGTCTTGTTCCACTTATCCATCAATGACTTGGATGGACAGAGTGCACCCTTTGGCAAGGTCACAAAACTGGGATGAGTGGCCAATATGTCAGAATGCTGTGCAGACATTCAGCCAGGCCTGGACAGGCTAGAGGGATGGGTGGAGAGGAACCTTCTGAAGTTCAACAAGGGCAAATACAGGGTCCTGCACCTGTGGAGGAACAACCTCATGCACCAGCACAGGCTGCAGGCTGACCTTCTGGAAAGCAGCTCTATGGAGAAGGACCTGGGGGTCTTGGTGGACAACAAGCTGTCCATGAGCCAGCAGTGTAGCCAAGAAGGCCAATGGATTGTGGCCAGAAGGTCAAGAAAGGCCCTGATGAAACCTCACCTGGAGTAATGCATCCAGTTTGGGCTCCTCAGTTCAAAAAAAGACAAGGAACTCCTAGAGAGAGTCCAGCAGATGGCTAAAGATGATTAGGGGACTGGAACATCTCTTGGGAGGATAAGGTGAGGGAGCTGGGCTTGTTTAGTCTGGAGGAGAGATGATTGATGAGGGTCTTGTCAATGCATACAAATACCTTAAGGGGAGGATGGGGCCAGAGTTTTTCCAGTGGTGCCCAGCAACAAGAAAAAGGGCAACATGCACAAACTGAAACACAGGAGATTCCTTCTGAATATATGGAAAAATTTCTTTGCTTTGAGGGTGATAGAACACTGGAACACACTGCTCAGAGAGGTTGTGCAGTCTCCTTCTCTGGAGATAGTCAAAACCCGCCTGTACATGATCCTGTGCAACCTGCTCCAGGTGAAGGCAAACCTGCCTTAGCAGGGGAATTGGACTGGATGATCTCCAGAGGTCCTGTTGAACCCAAACCACTGTGTGATTCGGTGCTGACACCACAGCTGTATGTGTGAAGGTATTATAACACATTACATTTACATTACAGAAATTAAGCATTCAGTTTGATGAGAAAGCTTGAAAATACAAGCAGTGACTCTACCTAGAAGACAATAAAGAGAAGGAAAAGATACAAGAAAGTGTGATTATAGAAGAAGAATTTTTTTTTTATTTCCAAGATACCCCTTGCTAGAGATTCCTCTGATGTCCTTGAGGCATCCAGAGTTGGATCAGAAGATGTTTTTAGAACTGCTTTTCAAGAATACCAGACATCAAAATAAACTTTAGTATTATGATATTCAACCCGTGGTGCTGAACCCAAACATCACTTTCACAGTGTTTTACTCTTCAGCACTGCATTTGGTGCCTGCATAAGAGGATGAGCATTCTGGGGTTTCACAGAGTTCTAGATGTGTACCTCAACAAGTTCCTCCATTTGGGGAAAATCCTTAAAACCTTCAGCTGTTAGAATCACCTTTCCAAGCATCTTCCATTTCCTCCAGGTCCTGCATAAAACCGCTTCAATTCCTGGAGAGCAATGTGGAGAGTGATGATTGATCTTTCTTCTGCCACTTGTCACTGTTAAAACAGAAAGAGAGAATAACTCACTTGTGGCTGTTCTTCTTGGCAATTGTCTTTCCTCTCCATTCACCTACAGAGATAAATCCTGCCACGGCAGAACAGAGCCTTAAGGAAACTCTTCGGTACAATATGGAATGTTAACATTGCATTTCATTATATAGCATCGGTTTTTAAAGCTCCTCCCCTTCAGTTGGTTCCTCTTTTACTATAATACGAGTCCTAAATTTGCTGTGTGCTTTTTCTTCTACCTGTTCTTTGTGTCCTCACTCTGGTGGCAATTTGTGCAGATCCTGTCAGCTCAATCTTCTTTATGCAGAGTAACAATGGCACGAGGACAGCAAGTTGGATCATGTTGCTTTCGTTTTCTTCTTTAGAAATGGAGCACAAATGTCTGAGGCATTATTCCTGGGGCCTGGATACCCTTCTTAGGAAAAATCTCAGGATACTGTTTGATAAATTGAAGCATTTTGGAAAATCAGTGTGGTTTCTAGGAGGGAAAATTGGGCTAGAACTCTAGAGGAAATGAGGAAAGCAAAAGCTTGTAATTCAACAGCATACAGGGAGAAAAGGTCACCCCAGCTGCCTTCCTAACAACCACTGTGGAAAGAAGGCAGAGGGGCCAGGACCTGATTTCTTAAAACACAAAGCCTCTCTTTTCAGTGGAGTCAGGAGGATGTCTCCATCCAAGTGCATTATCCTAGCAGGATGTCTCCAGCCAGCATACTATCCTAGCCCAGGAGACTGAGCTGAGTTACCGCTGCAGACTTCTCGTGTCACCTGTGCAGCACACACAAACAAACACATCTGTAAGACGTAGGAAGCAATGTTGTAGCATTGTAGCAACAATGTGAGAAAGGTCAGAAAGAGACTTTTTAGGAAGGGAAAGTGGCTCACATTGGCTCTCTAATGCCACAAGCTCACAAGTACCAAGATGTGTGCATGCAAACATGCTTTTCAGCAGTCAGGCACTAAGACACTGAGAGACATGAGAATGGTCATCATTGTCATGATGACACAGAGAATGAGGAACAATGGTTATCCAGTCCACCTTAACATCTTAGGATGATGACCCCCAGTTGGGTTTTGATAGGCTTTTTTTTAACCCTGCAGGAGCTGGCAGTGATTAAAATTAAAACATCTCACCATTTCACCATTAAAACATCTCACCTTTTATGCTCATATAAACAGTCAAGAAAATTTCCAAAGGCAAAATATTTCTTAAGGAAATAGTTTCCCTCTTATAACCATTTCTCCCAGATGCACATACTTTAATGAGTAATATCCAAGGGATCAGAGCTTACTTATTTGTGCTGAAAACAAAGCAAGTGACAGCATTGCTTTTGGAGTCCCCCAAATCCTCCTGATATTCAAGTACTTTCCTGAAGGTCAACAGAAAATAATTCAAGGATCAGTTTAGAATCAGCCCAAACTATTAGTTGAAGTACATTTAAGCAAATAACTCCTCCTGCCTCATGAAGGATAATGTTTTGCACCTTTCCACGTGCTCCTGTCTTATCCAATGAAGTAATCTCTAACCTGACAATTTGGGTATTCATCTCAGCTAAGCATATTTTCCAATGTGTCACTGAACTGGTAATCCATCTCCTCCTTTCCTTATCACTGGGTATGGAACACTTAATAATTGACACTTTATGCAGTCAGTATTAAATCATGTTGGCAGAACTCTTCATTTACTGGTCTCAAGACAATCTTCTTCTCTCCCTCCCAGCGAAAGGGGTGGGGGAGTAAGGAGAAAGAAGAAGTCAATCTTCACCCCTGAGAATATGTGATTTTCCAGTGAGAGGGTGGAAGAAAGGGGGAAAGTGTTCTGCTCTTGGATAGGGCCTCGAAAAACATGTGATAGCAAAGTCCTGGTCCAGCCTCAGTCAGCACAAGGCACCACCTGCATCTAGCTCAGTGCCACAACTTTCTTCCTCTGGCCAAGGGTCAGCAAATTCAGGGCTGACTCAGACCTTTCCCTGATATGTATAGATCCATAAAGACTTTGTGCACAGGCAAGGAGATAAAGAGCAGAGCTGTGCAGGGAAGAATAGAATACAAGAGCTGAAATTAGGGTCTTGGTCAATTGTCCGAACCTCCTGCCTGCAGACTGCAGTGTGCCAGGCCAAAGAGCTCCAGCTCATGTCACAGAATCACAGAACGGGTCAGGATGGAAGGGACTGCAGCATATCATCTGCTCCAATTTCCCTGCTCAGGAAGGGTCATGCCAGAGAACATTGCACAGGATTGTGTCCCTCCACCACTCTGCTGCTCTGTTCATGCTGCTGTCAGGATGCCCTCAGTACCAGGGACATCGCCTCCCTCCTGTGCTGGCAGGAGCACTGGCTCACATCTCATTAGCTGAAGAAAGTCACTTGCTTTCTCCCCAGTTACAGTTGTGCAGACTGCACAGCTATTTCTATTCTTACCTCTGTGATCTCTCTGGGCTGAGAAGTAAATTGTTTTCACTGCCCACATAAGTTCTGTCTTCCCCATTCTCCCTTTCCCTCACTAGCCTGTGGTCTCCTTGCATTTGGCATATGAAGTAAATACCTTCTAAGTGGGACTGGCATCACACCCTGCACCCAAGGCATCTCCTCTGTCCTGTCTGGGCAGCAGGTGCCCAAACCATGCAGTTCCTCTCTCTCTACATGCACAAATGCATAGATGGAGAAGTTCAGGGAACAGTTCTAAAAATGGCACAGTGTCTAAAAGCAGAAGTTGTTGGGCACCTGTCTGGCATTAACACCTAGCTACCTCTGGGAGTCAGTTTTGAATGTTCTCTAGCAGATCATTCCCTTTTTATGTCCTCTGTTTGCTGAAAGCCACTGAGATTATTATTGGGAAATTTACCATTTGAGTCATCTCACTACCTAACAAAATTGGCTTTATAGTTTCGCAAACAGGAAGATTTATTTTCCCTCAAAATAAATATTGATAAACTTACTTCAGTCAATATTTACTATTTGGTTATGGGAAGAAGCAAAAAGTCTAGCCCAAAGTTTAATAGAGTTTGATGTCTGTTTTTTATCTACACTACAAACACAATATCATACTGCTATCTTGGCAGAAGAAGGAAAATTAGTTTTTATTCATATTACTGAAACGCTGTGGGGCACTTTGTAGTAGGAGAATGATAGGAGCCTGGGGCTCGTGCACCAGTCACATTTTTTACAGCCAGCAGCTTTGTGTTGGTTTCAGTTATTTGGGGGGAATACTGAGGTGTGAGTTAAATGTGACCTGTCACTTCTGTTCTAAAAGGCTGCATCTCCATAACATCTCCATAACACAGAGGCTCTACTTTTATTCTGGAAGTAGATGTTTCACAAGCATCCTGAACACCACAGTGCTCACTTATGGAGCTCTTCACTGTGCTGTGTGAAAACATGTGCACTAATTTGACCTGGCATAAACTCATAATTCCTGACACCTAGAAAATGAACATATTACCTTATTAAATGCTGCTCACTCACAAATGCACAGACCAGCTGTTTCCTCCCTCCATTATTGAACTGTAGCAAGCACTTTCTAGAGGAAAATTAAAAGTAATGATTACAATCAATTTAAAAAATTCAATTTAAATTCTGCTACATGGGAAATGACAACATATTTTTAAATGTTGCCTTGTATTTTTTTTAAAGTTCCTACATGCTACGTTGGACCCCCAATAGATAAAATATCCTCCTTCAAAATCACAGGTTTATTTACTTTGGAGAATGTGCATACATCTAAACAGAAACAGAAAAACTGACTGGAGAAATATGGGGCACTTTGTGAGTGAAACAAAAGATATTCTGGTCTTTGGTGTGGGTGTGTCACACACATGCACACACCCTCCCTTTCCTGTCCCCCAGGGGCAATGTCATCTGTCCTCAGATAAGAACACCAGGTGTGTATTAATTATGTTCACATAATTAATGCTTCCAGAGATGGGGGAGTCGAGATGTTTGTGACTGACTCGGGTGCACATTGGCCTGCAAAAGTGTATAAAAACCTGATGGGCCAATGGGATAAAGTGGTCTCTCCAGGCTGTGAGTAAAAGCACTAAGAGCTGGTCAAATACAGACATAAAAGCCTAAAATAGCTCCATAGCTGCTTTGCTGCTTTTTAACTGTGATTTCTGCAAGGCCAAAGACTGTAAACCTGTAATAGATTAGTTGTTATTTAGATACTGTATTGTCAATATTTAGATACTATGTTAGCAGTGCATCTTCTCCTAATCATCCACATAATCACTGTGTCCTACTGGTCCCACCTGGCTGAGGCCCTTCTCTTGACTACTCTGCTACACATTTCTCTTCCTAAAATAATCTGAAACTGTGGTGAATTATAAAAACAACCATTTACTCAGACAGTGGATGATGACTAAACTCTCCACAAGATGGCTGAAATTCTGCCATCCTGTACACCTATCTGAGGGCTCTGATCAAGTCATAAGAGAATTTGGAATACTCAAACCATTTCAACCAATATCGAGAAATTACACTCCTTTGCCAGTTCTGGTAATTTTTCACTGTTCAATATGGAATACTTCCTGCACATGAAATACTGTACCTATGGCATGCACTGAATTGCACCCAAAGAACATTTTCAATGAAGTCAGGGGATAAAAATTGCTGCTTTGCAGGGTTATTGATGCAGGCAGGCAGCAGGTGTCATTCCTGCCCACACACCCCCTGCTTTTTCTTCTTGTTTTGTAAAGTATGGATTTTTAATGGATACTTTTCCTTTGTAGTTTAGCAACTTTGACCGTAGAAAGCAAAAACCATGTCCTGATAAATATGCATTCTGCAAGAGCTCTTTACCTGGCAGAACAAATCACTAGCGCTGGAGCCAGCATGCAAATCTTGATTTACAACCACCATCAATGCTTGCCAAGTGACAGCTCTGATGAAGGCAGCCAGAACTACCTCTGTTTGTTGTTCTCATTTCAACACATCCTTCCTTCTCCTTGCAACTTCCCTTCTGCACGCGCGCGTTTATCAGTGTTGATTTGTGTTCCAGTTACTTACTCGGTTTCTATCACACACTGATTGCTGCTGGTCCAAAAGTGACATCTTTTGCTGGGTACTGTTCTCCCACTCACTTGACGTTAGGTGACCTTGGCTTCATTGGTATTCAGTCAGTGTCAGAGATGGGCTTGCTTCATCTGCCTGGGCCGCGGTGAGCAGGTGGAGAAATGACCGGTTGAAAATGAGTTGTTAAGACCACTACAGCAAAAAGATTGATGCAATTAATTTTTCATTACGTACAGTGTCTGTGGATTGTAATCAGCTTGGATTGTTCTTCCTCTGAGGCACAAATAAAATGCAAATGGTTTTTGAGTGAAAGGAAATGTTCTTTACGAGGTACTGTGCAATTCAGAGCTGCAAAATGGCTTGAAATAAATGGGGATTATGAGGAATGTTTTATGAATCCACCTAGGAGAACTTAATATTAAGTTTCGTGTGGAAAAACCACAGGTGAGTTTCCCATCAGATTAACATATTCCTGCTCAAGCAACTGGAAACAAGAAAAAGCCTTATTTAATAATACTAATACCTAGCTCTTTCCAGGAGGAGATGTCAATGCACTTCACAGCGAAAGTACTTGTCTTACAGATGGCTTAAAATTAAGTATCTTTCCCAAGCCCCCCTCTCATCCCTACAGCAAGGAGTAGAAGGCATGTCTGCTGTGCCCTGTCAAGTGCTTTACCCCTTGGTGACACTTTGGATCACAGCAGTAATCAGTGCAGCTCTGAAACAGCCCGTTCTCACTGCAAAGCATTCAGGTGAACAGAACTCTTGTATCATGAAATTCTTTCAGAAGCTTGGCCACAGAGTCGTAACAGGAACATGCTTTAGAGAATAGGATGGTAGATCTGGAAACTAAATAAAAATCAGTTCTGCATTTCCCCCAGAACAGAGTGAGAGGGACATCTTGGTAGGAGAAATGGGTCATAGCCTCAAAAGCACATGCAGGATGAAGAGCAAGGAAGTGGGAGGGAATACAATGAGATTTTATTGACTGCGAAACATGAATGGCTTTGCTGTCAAAGGAATTGACACCAATGCCAAGGAAAGGGTTTTGCTAGATTTCCACTATATTTTATATTTCCGCTATATTTGTCATTCCTTCTGGGTATTGCTATAACATACGCATATTTTAAGACTTTTAAGGCCTCATAAACTACTGGATAAAGGGCTGAAGGAACCACCCACCTATGACAGTCAGTAGAGCTTAGCATTTCTGATTCTCTGGTACAGGAAACCCTAACAGTGCCACTCTATCTTCAGAAGTATGAAGCGATGGGCTCCCACAAATTCTACACCAGCAAGTGTATTTAAAATTATCAATCAAATCCCGGTGATACCAGTGAGCCATACAACTTCATTCACAGCTTGGGGACTGTTTTCTTCTGCTGTTACTTTCTAAGAATTAAGCTAGACCGTCAGGCTAAGAGATGAAGACTCTGACAGGTACATGCACCAACTCCTGCTGGAGGAGCCCAAGCTGTGTGTGCCATTGCTCAGGTCAGATGTAAGTGGCAGCACATGCTTGTGTGTGCAGCAGGGGTTGTCACCGTTGGGCGCTAATGGAGAGGTCTGCTCCACTGAAGTCAGTGTTGATTCTGTTCACATGATTCACAGAAGGGCTACACCAAAGATGACTGACTTGGGAAAATCCCAGTGCAATTTTTCCCTTACTTTCATTTTAAGGCACTGCTGTTTGGTTTCACAGTGCCTAGCAGTTTAAACCTGATTAATTATAGCAGAGGCTAACCATGTATCTGAAACCTGATGTTTGTGTTTCAGAACAAAAGAAACATTTAAATCCATGAATATGATCCAATACTTTACTCTCTTTGTTTGCATTCTCAAGCTGCAACAAAAATGGGTGGATATCAGCTGATACCAGTAGGCACAATTCCACAAGACCTTAATGCTACCCTTGAAAGATCTCTCTCACCAGATATATCTAGGCTCAGTGTCAGATTTACACAGCTCTTGGTTAAAGTTTAAACACCATCCAGGAGCCGAATTATATCAAGGACATTTTAGCCCAACGAAGCCTTCTTCTGGCTTGGAACCTTTGCAAGTCAACACAGCAAAACACAGACTAAAGCACCTTAACAAAATTTGTGAATGTCTAAGCACCATATTTTCAAATTTCATTTGGCTTACATAGTACACATTTTCTAGCACTCTGAGGAACAACATATTCAACAGCTAAAAACTATTTAATGTCCTGCAAAAAATGTGCATGCCAAAGTCAGTTCACTGCTAAAAAAGATGCACCTATTGTGCAGATTAGAAATGGAGATGGACAATCAGAATCTGGACTTCTTGGTGTTTTAAAACAAAATTGCACACAGACTTTTTTATTATACCACTGCAGGATGTATAGCATTTTTCTAAATAGGAAGAAATGAACACTCAGGAGAGAATAAAGGCAGTATGAACCAAATTAAAACCTTAGTGGTTGGGAAATTTGAAAGAAAGACTGTCAGTCAGCCTGGGTCACGTCAGGGCTGTGAAGTGTAACATAGTCTCACCTCTGCCCCACAAAACCATCAGTCTATCAGCAAGGCCATTGGCCTTTTCTTCATGGTATGATTTTAATGCATTGTTTCTTTTTTTTTCAAAAAATCTCTCACCTCATCTGAAGTCTTTCTCTTCACTCTCTTCATTTTCTTTTATGCTCTCACTTTGCCCTTCAAAATCTCATTTAATTAGTTTCCAGCCTTAGCTGGAGACTCTTGGAATAGTTTTTTTCTTGATCAACATTTTCATGATAGGCTTCTTAAAAATAAGACTCTTTTGTCACAGTCTCTCTTTGCTCGATATCAACCTAGAGCAAACATTCCAACATACGTAAGAGTCACAGATCTGAAGAGCTAAAGAGTTATAGGCTAGAATCCTTTTAGGACAGGGAGAATATTTTAAGTGGAATTTCCTGCAGATGAGAAAATCCTTGTGTCACTGCAATATTTTTTGGATTCACAAGATATAAAGCAAATATTTCACATTGGTATGTGTTTGATTTTAAAGGAAACAGTATGTTATGTTGAAAGAAATAAATCATCCTGGGCATGCCACTCAGTAATTTTTGCAGTTTAGATGGAAACTGCCTGACTGACTGTATGTAAAATGATGCTAAATGATGCCATGAGTGTTTGTTTAGTTTTAAGGATCTAACTGCAAAACAAGCATCTGTGAAATTTCTTCCTCTCCATAATGCAAAAAACTCTACTTGTTTTTGGGTTTTTTTGGAGAGTGGCCAGTAGCAGATGTACAAGGATAAGACCAAAGCAAGATCAAAGTAGTATTTCCCAGGTACACTAAAGCTTGCAGCAATCCAAGACATAAGGCCCCTTGAATGCAATGTGGTGATGCAATTAGCACTCTACAGTGATTTTTCTATTTTTCTTGAATTTATTCAGTCACTTTTTGAACCTTGTAAGCTCTCAGCACCCACAACCGTCCAATGGCGACAAGTTCTACAGATTAAGTGCATGTTGTGTTAGAAATCATTTCCTTATATTTGCTTCAAACCTGCTTATCCATTACATTGCTCCTCTTACAAAACCTGTTCTGTTCCACTGATCAGACTGTAGACCTTTTCCTGCCTGCCAGATTTCAGAGGCTGGTATACCATGACCAAAAACCCACAAGCTTCAAGTCAATGCTGAGCTCCTGCTACATGCCTGGGCACTTGATATAAGCTCGTATTAGTGGCATTTCTGAGAGGGGTTGGCAAATTTGTTCTCAGATGACAATTTGCCAACAGATGTTCCTGAAACACACAGAATACATTTAAGTGGCTTACCCTGATCTGAGAGTGTCTGCAGCATAAAGCACAAAGACAAATGATGCTGTGTGACAGCCAATTGCTGGCAGCTTTAATGGCGAACATCTACATTAATATTTCTCCTTTACTGCTTTGTGTGTATTTGTGGCCCTCCAAAGCAATAAAAGGAAAATTAAGCCCTCAATGTCACAACCCATAAACTAATTTTGCTAACAAAGAACAGAAAAGGAAGGGTTCAAAAGGAGCAGAATTTCTCTTTCCATTCCTAGGAAGCAGCCAAGCAGCCACGTGGTATTGCCCTGACCTTTCTTTAGCCATTTGTTCCTCTCTGCTTCTCCCTGGGATGTGTTTCTGTGTCACTTAGCAGTTGCATAAATAATGTCAAGAGGTTTCATGTGATGGAAAGCTGCAGTGAGCCATGAGACATTCCGGCTTTAATTAGGTACACAAACTAAACCTAGCAATAATATGTCTGGGGTACCATGAATGTCACAAGGTCCTTTCTTGGTGAGGGCAAAACATTGTTAGAAGGCATAACAAAAGCTACTATTTATTATAGAAGCAACTTTTGCTTTCATGTGTTCTGTTTCAATTGGCAGATATCCATTCCGTTGAACAAAGACCTCAGGGTATTCCTCTCTTCATCCTGCCTTTGCTCACCTGCCAGTTTTTAGGGCTGGGTTTTTCTGGGAGGATATGCTGAGTAATGGTCACAACCAGCCGAGGTACTATCTTGAGGCAAACATAACTCTCTGAGCGGCTCAGGCAGCATTCCTGAAGCAGGGAATACTTTGGAAGAGTTTCTGGCTTCCTGAATAATTAAGAGCTGGTCCAAGGTTCTTGGAAGCTTGAGGATATTTCAGGCTACACTGTAAGGTGCTTGGCTGGGCCCCACTCTGCTCTCAATGACACAGTGAGCTCAATTCATCCTGTGTTCAGCTATTGCAGATGACAGCTGGTTTTGAAAGCCTGGCTCTACTGCATAGCTTCTAAAGAAGCACATCTTTAAAAGAGCAGGGATTAGGGGTACAAAAATGGATTTTGACTGTCACGTGCCCGGCAGGCCACAGGCCAAGCAGATCTGAAAACAATCTATCAGAAGGCAATGATGCAAGTGAGGACAATCCAAATGCTTTCACAAAATACCCAGTTCTTGAAAGTGTGCCTGTAGAAAAAAATATTTCGTAGGTATGGGTAGTACTAGCACAAATCTAACAGTACCCAGTAGAAGCAGCTGAAAAACAATTTCCCTAAGCATTTTCATTATCATTGGTATTTCATAGAAAATTTCTAAGCTACAATATTTTAGGGCTAGTTAAACACATAACATTTGTAGCTTCTATGAAAGTTACAGGCTTATTTTTTTTGAACTTGAAAAACACTGGCTATTTCAGTGTTTATTACAGCTATTTAAATATCCTGACAGGTTTAGGTGAATTGAATTGAAACCTCATGAGTCACCTTAAATAAATTAATGTTTCTTATCTGCCGGGTTTAATTTAAAATTTTCTTTTGTGGTTTGACCAGTCATTCATTCCTGCAGTTGAGACAGACAGGTAAAGTTACAATTTTTTCCCCTTCATTTTCCTGGCCAATTTGTCTCAGCTGTGTGCACCAGCTAAGTTTTCTGTACAGAGTATGTCTGTCCAGGTCTGCCCCTCTGGAACTTGTCAGAGTATTTAGTGCTGCATAAAAAGGAAGAAGGAGGGCCGGGTGCATGAGGTAGGGAAGGAGAATCTACAAATTTCACTGTGGTGTGAGTCAGGCCACAGGAGGCTAGGTTATAAAATATATTTTTCAGAGGGGAAGTTTAGAAATAATCTACACAGTAGAGCTGCACATATCAGAGGGTTTGAGTGAAACAGGCAGCTAAAGATACACCTGTTTAAACAGTTTGGAGAAGGGAAGGCAAAGGGTTTTTTGACAGATGACAAAAGCACTACATGAATTGATTATTCAATATTTGGAAAGAAATCATCTCTTTAGTAAAGTATCAGAATGTAAACACTTCTTGTTTTCTTCCTTTGCAGAAAGTTCAAAAGTTTAATCTAATTTTGGAATTTTCTCTGAGCTCATTGAACAGATACACAGTATAATAACTTAGCTGTGCCTTCTGTGTTGAAGTATCAACATAATTTATTGTACAGTGCAATCTCAAAAGCTGACCATGTCTCACCCAATTCTGGCAAATTTCCTGCCTCTTCCATGTTTTATATTGAATGATATTCTGATGTAGCAAGTCAATTCAAACATGTGCAACTAAGCATATGCCAAACATTAAGTATTTATCTAGGTCCAATACAATCAGTGCTGTACTTGGGTTTCAGAGTATAATCAAAATCTCTGATTTGACTAGAAAAAATAATAATAAAAAAGTCTTTTCTTTTACAGGGCTTCTTATACTTTAGTATTAGATCTGCTCGAAAATGAATGTGGATTTATACACAACGAAGTAACAGGGCCTGCCTGCATCCTAATCTCAGTGAGACAACGGTGTTTGGGATAAAGGCATGCCGAGAGAATTTGCGTGCAGCGCCCGTGGTCTGAGCCGCTTTTCTCAGCTTTGGCTGTGGCAAAGCTGCACTCTAGTGGAACTGAGGCAGAAACACGCCCTGGGCTGACTCCACACCTCAGCCCCTTTGCTTCACTGCAGCTCTGCTGAGGGGTTTCGTGTGTCTGGAGGTCACTTAGGAAGTACTCCAGGCTGAGATGATCCCGAATGGCACAGCTGATGGGTGATTCCGAGGGAAGTTTGCGCTCCATCTGTACCGTGTGGCTGCTCACCTCAGTGCAGTACAGAACAAAGGCATTCACCAGCTACGCTGTGCAGCCCCTACATCTCCATGGGCAGCACCATCCCTAAACCACCAGAACATCTGGGGTTGTCAAGATTATGGACAGGTTATTTTCCCAAAACATCTCATCTCTGCAGACCCCACTGTTTTTAGTGACTACCAGTGTCATATTATTTAAAGTGTTCAGAGATTTTAAGTGCCTTAATAGGACATGAGTTCTTTATAGTATGTCCCAAGAGCACCTGACCTTCAGGCTGCTTAAATCAACGTTGATACACAAAAGTCAAGTAGTAGAGACAAAGCTGGAGTTATTGACAGTGAGTGAGTTAAAGTGAGGCTAAGATCAGTCCCTGTTATTGGAACAATACAAGATGTGCCTTGGAAAATGTCCAAACTTCACCTGACAGGAAAACAGATTTAAACTAAAGGGCTTTTGGTTGCTACATAGCAGTCAATAGCAACCAAAAAGAACCCTTGTGTCGTGTTAACTTCACTTGTGTGAACTCTAAGTTCTGAACTAAAGCCATAGGTGAAAAAAAAAGCATAAGAAAAACCAATTCAACCATACAAATAACACAGGAATTGGTGCTGAGTTATTAAAAAATACAAGAGGGAACACATTTGGTGGCTGAATATTATATACATTGAAATCAATTTGGCTTCTCAAGTAGAGATACCACTGTAAGTTTTGCTGCCATCTTCTGTTGCATCATGGACATATCCAGTAGGTCTGGACTCCGGGTTGCTGTGCCTCTGGGAACAGGTGAGTATGCCAAAAAATCTGCTGTTCATAGATTAAAGAGGAGTTTGTGAACACTTCTACACAGTGGAAATTAACTTTGTTTCTTCTTCCAAAACAAATGCAAAATTTCAGTAGAATTTGCCAAATATTCTTGGCATGAGAAGTAGAATTGGGGAAACATTTCTTTTTGGCGTTCTAAAAATGAAGTACTTAAAGACTTTCTGAGGTAAATTTTGGGCTACCCACGATCAATTCTGAAGATTGAAAAAAAAAGTCAGGACAAAATATGTAAATCAGAAATGGACTGTTTGACCACTTGCACTACAGAAGTCCTCATTCTAAAGGTTCTGGGGTTTGTGGTGTGTGCTGTGTCTTTGTTGCTGGTAGGCCCTCACCTCTTAGATGAAAGGTGCATCAGGCAGGTCATGATTACATCTCAGATATGCCCTTGCTGTGTGCACAGCAGAGGGCTTTTGAAGCTTTCCTGTTATCTGTGTGTGCAGCACTGTGAATCTGGTTTGATGATCTAGAATTCACACTACTATTGCCAATAACAAAGAAACATCCTCTCTCTGAGTATCAAGTCCACATTTTGTGCTGAACATTTTAGCCTGCACACCGAATTGCAGGTTTTGTGATAGAGGCAGCACTTCAAGATGCTAGCTTCAAAAATACAAAGGTAGTTTAAAAGCTGTTCACAGCTGATTAAGGAAAAAAAAGAGACACACAAGGGACTTTATTTCCATGATAGCTGTGCCTTCATCTCGACTGTCAGCAATGTGATTCTGTCACAGGCTTTCTTTGCAAAACATCAAAATACCTCCCTTTTCAGGGGTAATGTTAGCTATCTCTTTTTGAAATGGCATCAAGGGAATGTGCTTTTCTAACTTCAGTTTCCAAAAAGAGAAGCTAAGGTTTGAGCTCTTCTTCTTGCACTGAAGAACCCAGAGACTTAATATCTTCTGTTTCAGAGAACACCCTCCTTTTGTGCTTAATATACCATGGTCTCCATCATTACAATATTTCAAAAATAAATTTTAAAAAACCAAACAAACAAACAAACAAGAAAACCACAAAACACACAACAAATTTCTTTTTTTTTTTTTTCCAGTCATCATAAAGCTGTAGCCCATACATCATCAGTCAGGTGCATGAATAAAACATTATGAAGCAATTCTTCTTCTGCCTTGTCCTGTTTAAGCCACTTTTCAAGTTGCTGGCTTCAGGCAATAATTTGTTAATGCAGGTGTGCCATGTTTTCTTGTGACTGCAGAAGCTGAAAAAGTGACTTTGAATAAAGGAGGGTGGAAATTCTAAGGCTGTAACAGAACTGGGCCTAAAGATAGGGCTGTGGACTGACAGGGACCTTCATCTTACAGCCGTGCCCATAGAAGGAGATTTCTGCCTTCAGAGAATGGAGGAGAGCTATTTCAGTAACTGATTGAAACACACTCATGTATTCAGTAAATGCAGTTAAGGTTAAGGGTTAAAGATGTATCTCATGTCTGTCTTATGCTCTTCTAAACATGGGCAATTCCCCTACCCTCTCACACTCCCTTCCCATGGTTAAGTAGTGAGGCAGAGCAAGGATTGGACCTGGCACTATGAAAGCAACACTCTATTCAAATCAATTTGTCTTAACAAGGCCATAAAATCACAGTCTAAAATGGAAAGCTGTCCATCTTCCCTGAGGTTTCTGGAAGACTGAAACTCAAGAAGGATATCGGTGGTTCTCCAGGTGCTGACACTCTCCTAAATCTCCCCACTGCTCATTTGCTCCAAAATCTGGCATCAGCACACTTTGAGTCAGGCTCTAAAATTCTACTTTAATGCTTTTGTTGTGAGCTTTGAGCTGGAGATGTTGCAGGAAGGAAAACTGTTGAAATAAAATAGAAGGAGAAATAGAGGGAGAATATAAAAAGATATTCAGATTTAAATAAAGCCTATTTTGCAGATGCTAGGGTTAAGGTGCTCAACAATCAATACAGCTGACGTTTTACTCTAATTGTCATCCTTGTTGCTCTTTTCTATCAGGCCCACATGCTATGAGAAGCAGTGAAGAGACAATTTCATATCTACTAATTATTATCATGATGTTATTAATTTAGAGTAAGGATAATAATAAGATAGGGTGTGTGTAGAAAGAATTCATTATGAAATTAATTGCACTGATTAGGGTCAACACATAAGATAAGGTTTATAAAGCATTTTAGAAACAATTAGTTTTGATGGCTATTTGGCATCCTAAGACATGTAAATCTAGAGTATGCATTTTACATTTCTCCCCCCTCCCCATTCATATGCTAAGTCCTCTGAAAAACGCAGCTTGTTCAAAAGAAAATTGAAATCAGTGGATTGAAGCAAAGCTGGATAATGAGGTATTATTGATATATTCTGTAAGTGCTTCAATTATTTCTGCCTTTGGGTTTGAAATTATTTCAAAGAAACAAAGAAATATATTAAAAATGGCTTTTTACAAAGTCAATTTTAACGTCTCCATTGCATTTGTGGTTGTTGTCTTTTCCCCTTAATAGACATAGAAAGGGCTTGATTATAGTTATCTTTCTGAATATACTGTTGCTTTTTGCAATTCCTTTCTCTTGACTCTCAAGGGCTCTCTCACAGAATGGTGGCCCTCAGTTATGTGAAGCACCTGTTCCCAATTCATCTCTGTAAATGAAACTTAACATGGCTTTGTCTCCTTGCATCCTAAATGCCCTTTCTTCTTTTCTTTCTTTCCCCTGAATTCTTATAGAAAACAACTGACAGAAGGAGCTAGCAGAAACATCCTTTAAACCAAAGAATGATTGTGCATTCAGGGTGTTCTTTACCATAATGGTCTGCAGTAGTCTACATTCCTCCCTAATGAAGTTGATTTTTGGCACTTGATTTCAACATGACCATACTTGGTCAGTCCTGACAGCTTTCAAAGACCTCATCCTAAATACAGGCTGTTCACACCAAAAAGACAGTTTAGCTAAACTTAGCTGCTTCTGACCCAACAGAGAGGTCTGATCCCTGTCTGCCACAACACGTGGGCTCTCATGAGGTTCATCAGTGTAGCTGCCCTGAAAGTGGACACATCCATTTAGATCTTGCTCATCTCCCTTTCTTCCCTGTCCAGTCACTCAGACTAACAATGGAAGCAGCCAGCTCCTCTGTACAACAAATGAGAAGTCCTCGGGCTTTTTTCTTTTTCTAAGAAGCAACAATCATTATCTATTTCTTTGCAGATGGGGAAACTGAGGCCCTGAGGTGCATGACTAATGTACCCAGAAGACCAAAGAGGTGCTGGCATACCGCCCATTTCTCCAGAGCCCTGGCACAGAAAGGACATTAGGGAGCTGTGGGTACATAAGCACAGCATATACAGCTTCCTGGATTCAAATCCCTGAGAAACACAGGAGGGTGCAATTAGGAATGGAACCAGAGCTTACTGAAGTGAGTGGAAATCCTTCCAATTATTTCAACAGGTATCTGGCACTGGCCCCTGATGAATCCTCTGGGGCTGCCTGTTGCCTGCTCTGCGTGGCTCATTAACAACAAAACTCATTGTGAGCATGTAACTCCTCAGCTGGCAGGTTTGCAGGTATCTGTGCTTATCTTTCCGCTGCAAGCAGCAGCTAACAGAGACAGGATGGGGAAAAGAATGTAAGAGGGGAGAGATCAGCCACAGCAAGTCACAAGAGGAAGCAGCTTACAGCAGTGGCAGGACCTCTTGTTCACTTTTGCCTGTCCTCCAGGAGCTTGGCAGAAAGCTGACAACTTTGTGGCAGTCAGTAGAGCAAGCACCATTTCTCAGCTTATTTTCTATTGCAAAAGTAGCTTGATACTGTGACTGATCGATGCTCCTGGAGAGTCAATACCCAGATCACATGCAGTAAATCCCAGGAGCAGTGCCAAAACTGCAGTGAGTGACTGTGTCTCAGCACACTGCCAAATTCGCCTGCCCCTCCCACACCAGAAACCCACCAAGCCAATGGAGCTGATGTGAGTGACATCAGCCCACCAGAAGCTAGAATTTGGCTCATTTCAGTCTCAGAGACATCATCATCAGACATATAGCTCCAGGGGAAAGGTCTAGAAAAAGCAGCACGTTCTTTAAAAGTGAAAATAACACAGATAGGAATTTTGGAGAGCTGCAGTAATGCAGTACAATACCCCAGGTGATATGCCACTCAAACAATGCCCTGCATCAGGGCAAGCTAGTCTATTTCATTAGTCCAGTAGAAGAAAAAGAAAAAGAAAAAGAAAAAGAAAAAGAAAAAGAAAAAGGAAAAGAAAAAACCAGATTATACAACAGCAGGCAGCCCTGCTGCTCAATACCAAGTAATAAAAATCAATTGTATGATCAATAGGCTTTTCTGTCCACAGGGCTTTGAAGATTCTGCTGTCATGCTCTCTGCTATAATTAGCACTTGATGAACTTAAAATGTTTGATGACTGTGAAATTGTATTCCTTTAGAGACAATGCACATCTGGAATAACAGCGTTCAATTCAGGGATCTATGGAGTCTCACACCATTAAACACAGAACTTTAAATAGAGTTTTCACTGTGAAAACGGGGCGGCCTCTTTGACATGCTAACATCAGCTCTGGTCCACTTGGTCCTCAAATCACTGGTGTAGCAGACAATCTTCAAAAAGCTCAGGATACACTTTTACGCAACTACAACATTTGCTTGTTTAGGAATGAATGTATTCTCCCAGGAGAAGATGAAGAGAGGCAGACCACCCTTACTTCAATTTCACCTTCACAGTCAGAATGAAGGCAGAATGGGATATATCACTCTATATACCAGTAAATACAGGGAGAGAGAAAGACTCATTAACAAATTAACCCATTCTAGCTTCAGTACAAAATAAGCTGCTTTGTGATAAGAGATTAGAAAATAGAATCTTTTGTTGGAAGAAAAAATGAGAAAATGCATTGCAAACACGATTGACTCCAACTCACAGTTTTGCAAGGCTGAGAATGCAATGGAGATGTACAGGAGAGTGTATGTTTCCTTCTCCAGAACCAGTATTTTTCACCGTAAGCATTTCTGCCTTGCACACTAAACGAAAAAAGCCTTCTTTTGCCTGAGCTGGGAACACACACCTGAAAAGGAAAGCTGAACTGGGGCAAGGGCAAGACAAAGGGCAAGGAGAGGCTGATGTTTTCACTGCCAAGAACAGCAAAACCTTGGCCACAGCCTCAGTTTAGAACTGATTCCTTCATAGTGTCAGGATAACCTGCACTAATGTTTCCAGCTGTGCTACTCATTACTCCTCCTGGAAATAAAAACCCCGAAAGAAAAGGCCCATTTTATCAGACAGCTATTTCCAAAGGGTGGACACACAAGACAGATCAGGTGGTGTCACCAACCCTGCTTTAAGGGTTAATGCCAGTGTGAATGTGACTTTCAGAAGACATTGCTGGTAAGAAGCCGGCCCTCTCAGAATGAGGGCCCGCAACATGGGAGCACTGTGTGGCAGCTCAGACTGGCCTAAGCTGCCTTTCACTCTACACTAAAGCCTAAACCCAGAAAAACTAAAAATGAAGGCCTGCAAATGGATCTTGTCCTTCTGGGGGTGTTCAGGGCCAGTGTTCAGAACCAGGACACTGGCTTCTACTATCATGCTGGGCAGATATCAAAAGCAGCTGAGTCCCTATCAGAATTCTCTCTTTTAGTGCTGCCTCCTCAACCATTGTAAAGAATTCTCTTCTGTCTCTCTACATGTCCCACCATTGCCCCCAGAGCCCAAGGAAACAAATGTAAGCCTAAATATTCATAAATATTTTCATGGTTTCACTCTGACTACATGTGTTTCTGCACAGAAATTCAATGTGGATTGCTGCTTTAGATCTTGTGCTTGACCTCTTCAGTTTTTGAAGAGCTATGGAAGGCTTGTCATGAATCAGAATCATGGAATATTTTGAGTTGCAAGGGACACACAAGGATCATTGAGTCCAACTCCTGGCCTTGCACAGGAACCCCAAGAATCACACCACGCTCCTGAGAGCGTTGTCCAAACACTTTTGGAACTCTGTCAGGCTTGGTGCTGTGGCTCTTCCCTGGGGAGCCTGAATTTATTGTGAAGTAAGAAAGGTAAAACCATCAGCACTCTTCTAGCATTCATTATGCGACAAGGTTAGTGCACGGTAAGGTTTGAGGGCTGGATATGAATCTGTAGGGCTGATTTCAGACTTCAAGCTGAACTTTTTAGAGGTTTGTCTATGCTAACACTGCTAGAATTATCCAAGTTGTTCCCATTTTTGATCTGTAAGGTCTGAAAGCCAACAGTTCTCTGCACATAAAAATACAATGAAGATCAGACATTGCTGAAACAGAGCAGCATCTCATATTTAGAGACACCTGCAAAAAATGTGTGAATATGGATCAAAAACCAAGAAAAAATTCCCTTCATATATCACATGAGAAGTACCAGTGTGTACTTTCTGTCTGCTTTTGTAAGGTGCCTATAGAACATTTTAAAGCTAGGGGTTAAACATTCAACCTCTATTTTGAGCTTTCCTGCCCCTGAAGTGTTTCCATAGATACTTAAAATATAAGACAACCTGACCTTTGAAGGATGCTCTATTGAGTTTTCAGGTATTATCTGATTGTAACACTTTACCCCTAACCTATTCTTGGCTTCTGCTTTGTATTACCATGAATCTCTAGTTTGTACCTGTAGGGGCAAGGTCTTAGGGTTTTTTCTTCAAACTTTAGTAGCACGGCACTGGGACCGGCTTTTGCTTCACCAATTCTTTGATCACAACAGAACTGCAGCAAAACCATAAAGAGCAGAAAAGCTTTGTTAATTCAAGTCCCTACTGCTCTTAAACTCTTCCCCATACTCCTCTTTATTTCTTTTTCCAGAAGGTGGAGGTGTAATTAGCTGATATTTGCCACTTCAGCCACAACAGGCAGCAGGACAATCTGAAGACATGGCACATCTTTGCTTGGCTGTTTCACAACCTGTTGCATGGGTAGCAAAGGCTGTGCCAAATTCCTGTGTTGTCCTAAGGGCACATCCCAGCAGGCAGCCTGGAACATCAGTTACTGATCTAATGCACCTGCCTTGTCACACTCATCTAAACTGACTGGATCACAGTTTATATTTAGGGAAATATCCCAAGTTATGAGAGCTGGAGGAGCTGGGCCATTGACCTCAATGAAGACATGATAATTTACATCAGCCAGAGTAGCAGCTTTGTGGAAATTTGCTCATTTAAATCAGTGAAGGATTTCCCCCATTGTCCCTGGAAAGGTTCCACCAAAATACAATGTTGCCTCTAGTCTCTGTTGCCATTGTCTTAAGCAATTACTGCTCCATATTCCCCAGAAAAATGTGCAGCAGTATGTATTTTAGTCTCAAGGTGACTTACTGCCTGTTTTTCTGCAACAAGAGATGGGTGCTTTACTTCAATAGCTTTTATTAGTGGTGAAAAAAGAAAAGGCAGTGATAAGATTTTGTAATTGAATAGAGAAGGTAATTTGCACTGCAGTCTTCTTGGAAATGAGGCTTTTTATTAGAAAAAGGAAAAGGTCTGAAAGGAATAACTGTCTTTCATGCATTGTGGCACATAAGAAAAAGGCTGGAGAATAGTAGGGGCTGTCCCTTCCTTCCAATGTGTAGTTTTTTCCTGGAGACAAAACCAGAGCTAAATCTTAGCCAGATCTCTGTGGCACTGACCAGTTAGTTGGCTCTCAGGGATCCTGAACGTGGGCAGCCCTTGTAAGCACAGGCCTTGTCTTGTACTGACAACACAAGAAACAGCGCAGAGAAAAAGAGGGATTGGGTTCTGAAGAATGTGTGAAGACAGTGTGAAAACCTGTATCATATTCCAGGCTGTACCTAGGGAGAATTTCCCTGCTGCCACAAGGCCACAGGAGCCAGCACTGTGGAAACAATAGAAATAGACAGCAAATGGATCCTTCACTGCTGACATATTTGAGGTAGGGGTACTGCTCCTGCAAAATCAGGTGTCGTGAAAAATCAGCACTGTGTACTTCGAAGAAGTAGAAAGCCTCAATTGTAAATAAAAGGCTTGCAATTAAAAATGGTGTCAATAATTTCATGAATGAGACTGAAATCAGTGGCTCAGAGAGTTATGATTCCACTTAAGTAATCTGGAACATGGTTGGAAGCCCAAAGACTTTTGTTTTACATAATACAAAGTAACTTTTTTGACGATCTTTGGTAAAGTTTTCAGGTGAAGCAAAAAAGCCTGCTTACAAGTTGAATTTACATTTCCATTTCATTACAAAATAGCAATTTCTTTTCATTTGCTTATTAAAATCCAGCATGAAACACAAACAGAAGGTGAAAATGCCAGCTTTACTTTGGATTTCTTCAAGAAAAAGAAATTAATAGTCAAACTGCAGAAGCAGTTGATGATAAAGACTCTACTGTCAGAAAAAAAAAAAAAAAACCCTGGTCATTTCCTGATTAAGGAACAAAAGTAAGAACAGTGATATTTTTCAAAGACTTAAAAAAAAAAAACCTAAACCAACTGAAACACTGTTTCCTGACTGCATTTTATACAATGGAATGGATTTTCTCACTGTTTTCATCTCAGACTTTTCTCTGTCTGCAGGCTATTCCCCATGCCTGCAAAAACCAGATAATGATGCTGATACATAAGTAAAGAGGAACTCACTGGAGCAGAGAGGTGTGAATGGTTGAGCCAGCCTTGACTGGAGCTCAGAAGACTATTTGTTGCTCAGAGAGGCACTAGATGGTTGTGTAAGATGGGGATGGCAAGATCAGCTGCAATTAGAGTCTGTCCTGAGACTGGAACAATCAGCTGTATGACTGCAGCAGAAGGAAAAAAACCCCATAAACAAAAACTTTCCTTTTAGAAATATTGACTAACATCCTCTGCCAAGACAATCAGCTTCTCAAGATGAACAGAGCCCAGGACTGGGCCATCTGCACTTTGAGTTCATGTTTTCAGAGCACGGGAAATGCAGCAACAACCACCACCATCAACAGGTGCAGCTGAAGAAGAACATTTTAAGTACCATATATGAAGTTTTACACTTCAGAATTACTGGGGGCATCTTCAAGATGGGACACAAATATGAACTGTAGATTTTAATTAACTGGTGTGGTTTTGGTTGCTGCCTCTATTTGGTTGCTGAGTATATGGTATGAATAAATGAAGAGAGAGAACCCAGGGGGAAAAAAACCCCACATTGCAAACACAGTTCAGCCAAGCTTTACTTTTCAACTGGTTAAAGAAGAAGCTTCTTAAACTTAATATGACCTAGAAACTGCACATTCCCCAGCAGCCCTAACTAGTTGAAGAAACTAAGCGTTTTACCACATAACCTTCAAATAATCTCTTTGAATTCACTGGTTTCCCAAGTGCTTCTTCCTTGTCCCATTTCATACAGTTAATGAAACATCTCAATCAAGAAGCAGGTTTTTATATGTGAGCAGTTTCTGTCTGCATTCTAAAGGGCTGAGATTTGAAACAAATCGCCACTCTTTGCTTTGTTCCTTAGGGTAAAAATGAGTGTCAGCACCATATCCTCTTTCTGACCCAGAAATGATTTCTCAGGTACCTCACCTCCATTTTTAGTCTCAGAAGAATACTTTCACATCTCAGGAGGAAAAGAGTATGGGCATAGGAATCCAAAAATGCTTTGCTTCTCATGTACAGCTGCTAATTGGAACGTCCAGCCCCTCTCCAGCTTTACATTTGAGGTGGGGTATTTTGGTCTGTGCCCTGGGAAAGTTCTTGTGAACAGAACACAGTTCATGCTTGTCAAGGCACTGATGTTGCCACAGCTGGCACATATGTATGTAAATAAAATTTAATCAATCCAGGGCAGAGGGTGACAGGGGCATCCTGTTCATGGAAGGCCTGTCTTCCTTTTTTTTTTTATCCAGCAGCTGTCCAGAAATTGCTTTTCAGTGACCTTTAGTCCAGTCTTCCAGGAACAGATCTCTAACATAAGATACCTAAGCTAAACTGACCAAAGCAGGGTCATCCCATTCCAAAGTCTGGGAAATTCACCCACACAGAGAAAGTCTGGAATTTGTGCAGCATTTCTAGAGCTTCTTCTGCCTTTCTCCTCGTGTTCCTCCACTCACTTATTTCCACTATGACTAAGTAGGACAAATACAGTTGAAATTCCTATTGGAATTATTGCTATTGGCAAATCCTCTACTAAGGGAAAAATCTGTTGAAGTTTAATCTATATGGAGTCACATAATTCAGATGGTTAAAGTGTTCATGTAATATAGGTACTTTATGACCTTCAAAATTTGGGGTCTGGTTGGCTCAGTGAGCTACCCCAGAATCCTCAACATGGTCACTGTTTGCCTCTCTTTCTCACTTTGAACTGCACTTAGCTAAAAACTTAGTGAAAAGGTTTATAAGCTCATCAGTTTTGAGGACAGCTGGTAAGCAAAAGAAGATGAAGTTAACTAATCTGTAAAATAATTGTTAACACTCTTTTACTCTATTTTTTTTCTAAAAATGCTCAACTAAATGATCATTTAAAATATGAAAAATTATTGCTGGATTTCCACTAAAAATCCCAATTCTGCTCCTGCTAAAGTTGTAGGGGTTTTAGAATAACTAAAGAACATTGTGTGTGTGAAAGTGTTCCAGTGAAAACATTTGGCCAGCCCCAACAGACTCCTAGAAAGCTTCTTCTTTTGTCTTACCATTACAAATGTGGGTATAAGTACATAATGGGGTAAAGAAATTACTTATTGACCAAGGCTTTTATCTATTTGCTTTCTGAAATAAGAACACATTGCAGTTTTGAAGGCTATAAAAACTACAATGCAAATGCAAGCTCACGATCTGCAGCATTATAACTCATTAATGACTAGGCACAAGGAAGAGAACAAAGACCAGAAGGGAAGAGGTGAAAGAAAGCATGGCATACAAATCTAACCTCAAGAACCAGCTGGAAATTATCCATCAGAGGGTTCCCTAATTGAAAACAACTTCAACAAAACTGCAAATTGCATTTTTTGCAGTAATTATTTCAACTCCACAGTGGGAGAAATTGCAATGAAGTTATTTCAACAGTTTTCAACATTTTCAAATCCTACTTCGGGTCATAGACAAATGCTCAAAGGTTAAAATATCCCTTAGGAGGGGAAAAAAAAAAGTTGTCCAGACTTGCTGCTTCACTTTGATCTTCCTGAGTAAGATACTCTTTTGACAAACAAATTCTCATCAGGTGGAAGCAAACCCAATGGTTCAGAACCCACTGAGTTGTCATTTGGCTCACAGCTCTGACAGCCTCTTTTTTCCTGGATGCTCTTGGAAGAATGCTGTTCAGAGAACGTGTTTGCTTCTGGTGCCAGGTGCATTTCCTTTTCAGAGTATCTGGGGCACACAGAAACCAGCTCCATCAATGTTCAGCACCATGTTCTGACTTCTCACAATGGGGTAACAGAGAAGGTTAGTATCGGTTCAGTATCACATAAACCTGTGATACACCTGTTCTGCTGCAACTGTTACTCCTTTCCTAAGAACTGTTCGTTCTCTTCCTGTGTAAAATTTTACAGCTGCTTGAAAACGTGCTCGTGTTTCTGGCACTATTTTTGCCTAGAAGCGATTCGCTAACTTGGAACTTTGTGAAAAATGCGGTTGATTCTTTTTTTCAGCTTTGGAAAAATAAACCGGGCTTGTCGTCCTCAGCCGAGTGTCCAGCCCACAGCAGGGACATAGCAGCTGGAAGCTGGTGTTCCTTCCGCCTGGAAGAGCAGCGCTGGAGCTGGCGGGCTGCTGGCACCATCTAGTGATGCCTGCGGGCTTGCACAGCTCCCTCCTGCCTGAAGCACGAGGGAATGCTGGCTCAGGGTGCCAGAGATCCCTGGAAGGAAAAACAACTCTTAAACCACAAACACTGTTACAAGGACTAGAGTTCTATCCTTGGCATCACCATTTTTAACTGGCTTTTCCCGTGACACACCATGTAACACTAAGTACGTTTGCATCACATTTGTATGGATATCAAATGAACTACAGAGGGTTTACAGGGCACAACAAAGTGGTACTTACTGGAGAAAGCAAGATGCAGTGGGAAGGTTCAAACACATTTCCAAATGCATTTCTCTGTAAATCCAAAGTTTTCAGTCAAAAAAAAAAAAATCTAGACCAACCCCCAGGTTTTCTCTCCTCCCTGCTGAAGCTGACAGCTCTCTCAGGCTCTGCTCATATGGCAACAAGGAGAACTTCCACTGGTCCTCTTTTGGAAACTTTTGAAAGGCCTTCACCTCAAGGCGCTGGGGACACTGGCCTTTCGGTCTCCTCATCAGGTGTGAGACTGGACTTGGGTTCCTGTTGCAGAAACCAAGGTGGAAGGTGCTGCCACCTGTCACCTACCATGAAGGTGGGCTGCAGCGGAGAGGAGGCCTGTGTTGATTTCCCACCTTAGTAACAAGAAGTCCATGCTCCATTGTGAATTTGACTGTAGGTTCCTCCTCTCATCCCAGTCAGGTCCCTTAGTGGTCCCTTGCCTTTCCTGCCTGCTCTTCTGCACAAACCAGAAGGGAAACAGCGCAGTGCTCAGCTCTCCGAGGACTGACATCACCTGTAAAGCTGGACACATCTTTTCTTTCCTGCTTCCCGTCTTCAGGAGCAGATGGTTTTGGTCAACCAAAGGCTTTTGTGACTCTGTCCCCTTTTTTTGGTCTGTTGTTGCATTTTTTTCCCTTAGAGGAAAATTAATCAAGGTATCTAAGGCCATTTTAGGCTCTATGGAATCAAAATGAGACAAAAAAAAAAAAAATTCTAGGGGAGTTGGAAGCCATTTTTAGTTTAAAAATCTTCTTTTTTTGTAAGACATTCCAGAACTGCCACTGAATGACAGGGTCAGAGTCAAAAACAAGGGTTGAGGCTGACCAGAAATTTTTTCCCCATTGTTTTCATCCACTGGCGGATATAAGAGGTCAAAACCAGATTACTTTGAAAGGAAAACGTTTCCTTTCCTCTGTCCTCCTTCTTCTTAACCGGTGATCTGAGTTTTGGTGATATATTTAGTGCCACATCGCTGTAATAATAGCAGTGAGAGACACACTAAAGACCACAGGAAAGGCAGAAGATCACAGAGAGATCATCAGGTTGGAGAGGGCCAAGGACAAAGCAGGGGTCTTTGCCTGAACAGAGCTGGCTGGAGAGAGAGGCATCCCTTTCCAAATGAGGTCAGCTCGTGCCCTCAGCTCCCAGGCAGGACTTGAGTCACACCCATGGAGTGCAGAGCAAAGTGACCCCTAGAAAGAGGTTTGCTTAGCTCCAGCTGGCCGATGAGCATTTCACTGGATTTCAGCCCTTGCCAGGGCTGCAAGTTCATGCTGAGGCAAGAGACCTTGCCTGGGGCTAAGGGTTATGTCAGGGGACCAACAGGAGACCCCCATCCCCTGGAGTGGTGCTTGGAGGACCAGCCCAGGAATTCATACTCTTTGTAAGGACCAGCACTATTTAGAAAAGATAGGGTTTGGTGGATGTTTTTTTAATTAGAAGTGGGAAACAAGGAGTTACAAGTCTCAGGATCTGTGCTGTAAGTTACGAAGCTCTCAGTTTATTGCCTGTCTGCAGAGACCCTTGTGTAAAAGTAGGGGCAGTTCTTGTCTGAATTGTCAGAGCATTTCCAGGGTTTGCTGGCTAATGCTTGAAAAAAGGCATAGCAATCTTTGAATGAAAATTCTGTGACACAGAATTCAGGAGACTAGAATTAAAACAGAGCAAGAGAAAGAGCAGATTTGTGTAAAAAAACACCCCACAAACATGTCTCTAGTTCTGCCATGGGGAGCTATTCACCTAAAAATGAACTTAAAGGCTATTGGTGACTTCATGGGGATCTTTTGAGTTTGAGGGCAGAGAATATGGGAAGGGATGAGAGCAGAAATTAGGTGCTCTCCATTTTTCCTGCCACTGTGCTAAAACTGAGGTTGGCATTGTGTTCCCAGAGACTGAGTACCTACTCACAGTCCAATCTTCTACTAAAATTATCCAAAGAGGTCTCACCTGAAGAGTTAAGTTGCTGAGTGCTGCCTATATATGAGCTGATAGATGCACTCTGCAACCACTCAGGGCACTGTCAACATCCCTGTTCCTGGCATCCCCTCTGAGGGACCCATCACTATCTTTCCACTCAACTTTTTGCCATAACTCTCCTTTGGCTGGTTTTGATGGAAACAATCCCATCAATAAACCTCATCTGTCCCTCACATGCAGCACAGCCTCTGCTGCAGATGACAGCAGCTTGAGCACTCTGACCTTTACAGGGCTAAAGGAGACCAAGAAGGCTCCTTTGACCAGCCCATGGGCAAGGGACAGGTTCAGCTGTCTGGCTTGAGCCAGGGTGCGTTGCTGCAGGTCTGGTGCTTCCAGCCAAGGGCGAGATGCAGAGAACTCAATTTACCAAGGTTAAAAATACAACCTGGGCAAGGGAAGGATCTATCCTTTTAGATTTACCTTTTCCTACATATAGCCTATGTTATACATATATACACTTACATTACATACAAGAACAGTGGTAAAGCCACTTATGACAGCATGGCTAAGCTTTAAAAACAAACAAAAGACAACCACCAAACCGAAATCAGGAACCTAGCATTTCAGCTCCTTCAGAGCGTTAGCAAAGCCTGAGTAAGGCAGCTGAATTAAGAGATTGCTCTGTCCCTATACATGCCATCAGGAAGCTAAGCCATCCCCCACACAAGCCAATGCACCTTTCAGGCAGCTCAGTTTGTGGGCAGGATCTCCCACTGGCCTGCACGGTACTGCAGAGCCATGCGCTTGTGCTTGGCTACCTGGTTCTGTTAAAAAACAATTTAGCACTAAGCAGATTCTTAGCATCTTTTCAGCCTAGTAGGTTTTACCCTGGTTTTCTACCAGGAAAAAACCAGCAGGTTTTCTGCCAGGGTGCGAGGAACTAGTCAAAGATAAGGATGACCTGACTGCAGGTTTAAGGGAAAATGATTTCTCAGGTTGCCAACCTACTTGGGCTCTCTAGATCAACCACCTTGTCCTGAAAATGCCTTCCTGGGGGTGGGGGGCAGCATTAGCTGGTGGTACAAAAGGCAGGGCCTCCTGTATTGATGCAGTTTGAAATCATTAACTCGCACAGCACAGGCAGAGGCGCTCACGTACCCAGCCCCCACCATCTCTATGCCATGCTCTTAGATCTCCCTTGCAGGCCGTGGGCAGGCCCAGGCACCACTCCTGTTCCCTGTCTGTACCATAAACTGCTCACATGCTGCCTACAAAACTTCAGGAGCAGCAACCCAAGCCTGCCCCTTGGCACTGACAGCCCCTGCCACACTGCAGCCCCCCAGGCTATGTCCTGTGGTAGCACTGCACCCTGCTCTTTGCTGCTTGAGTAACAACTGCACAGCTCAGAAACCCACATTTCCATGACAGACTAAGATGACAGAGGGCAGGGGGGCACTGCTTATTAGAAAACATTTAATCAGAGACGACAAAAGCTCTAGGACTGTTCAAAGCTGCACATAGAGCTATCCCCTTATCAAACGGTTTGCCTTTATCCCTTGGCAAGTAGGAGTTGTTCTGTGCTAGTAGGAGGCAAGAATGACCAAGCCCCAGAAGGTAAGTCAGCATCATGGGCTAATCAGCCCAGGTTTTCTAAAGTGGCCAGGCTGGCAGAGGTGAAATGTCACCTTTGCAGGCTATCCCAGGCTCCACAGCTCTAAAGACATTTTCAATAGCTCTACAAGACAGTACTATAGCCATAGGGATGATGGATGACACAAATTTTTATACATCTATTGCTAATTCCCTGAGTGAGACTGCACCAGAGATCCTTCTGGAATGCAGAATGGTCACCTGCATTACCTCTGAAACTCAAATTTAAATCCCACAGCTTCCATCAAGCTGCCTTTCTTCTCCTGTGGCAGAGAATGTTGCCTTTCGTGCCCATTGGGCCCACCCTTCCAAATCACAAACAGGTTCAGCATTGTGTTTGAACCTCATCCATGTGCATGCAGCCCCCACCTTGCACCCTGTCCTTACTGAAGTGGACAGGGAAATGAAAACAAAACATTGAAGAGGAAAAAGAACGTTCTTCTGGAGCCACTGCCCCTGTCTGCAGTCAAGTCTGGCATCTCTGTACTGACTCCCCCAGTCCCACCTGCCTGGCTTGAGGTCTTCAGGAGCTCTGTCTAACACTGGCACTGCTCCTGCCTCTCATTACAAATGGCTTCCACAGCCATTAATAAATGGAAGATAGAAGCTGCAGGTTCCTTAATAAAGTTTATTTAATCATAACTATGCTTAGGAAAATACACTTGTAAAGGTTAATATAATGAAATTTAGTTTAACTTTATACTACATTTTGAACAAAAGACTTCTTATACATGATTTAGGTAAAAACAGGAAGTATGATCTGGCTCGTTTTACATCTATTACAAATGTAGAAAAGACTGTCATGCACTACAGTAGAGAGCATGAAAAAAATTACCTTTGGTTTAATTCAGAGAATACAAGTATTGCACTGTAAAAGCATCAAACATGGTGCAACTAAACATCATAAACATGTTTCCATGCCAGCTTACAAAAGTTTGTTAGCTAGTGTAATTTTAGAGGGGGGGAAAATATATGTACACATAAAACAATTTAATTAGCTATTTGGATTCTGTTAATATCATATGCACGCCACATATCTACACAACTGACATTCAAGAAAACTCTTGAATTTGATTTAATACCTTTCAGCTACATTAAATGTGTTGAAATCAATGACATTACTGTATCTTAACTGGCCTGTCAGCTGTTAAACATTCTTCTTTACATGACTAAAGTTCCAGCCTAGATCATCAAAATCCAGAAGCAGCAATTGCAATACCATGGATTTTAAGTGCCTAGCTACCCATTTCTTGACCATTTCTCCAGGCAGTTAGTTTGAGTGTATAGATTCATACAGAAAAGGCCCAAAACACATGACTCAACTGAGGGCTGGCAGTGTAGGGGTGTATAAGCGTGCTAATCCTTCCAACCACATATTGGAGGTTGAACACAAATACAGGTATTATTGCCAAAAAACACAAACATGCTAGCATTGGCAAAACCAACACAAAATAATTTAACAATATTGAAAGAGACCAAAAAAAAAAAAAAACAAAGGCATTGTTTATAGGGAGATACAGCAATGTAAGACCACCATATATGGTAGGCTACGTGACCCGCACTCCCCCTCAAATACTCATATTAGCAGTGCCTAACATTTGAGATAAACATAATGCATAAACACAATACATCCTTGCCTTTTTACTGTAACATAATCCCAAACCTTGCAGACAATTTCAACACAGTTCTGCACCAAGATTAGCTATTTCAGGACATTGTCAACGGGTCTTAGATAGAAAAAAATCAACTTTTCTTCTTTTTAATACGTTAATAATTTATTTTCAGTTTCTCATCTTGTGGTAGAAAACTCCGCCAAAGAGGAGCCGACTGTTGTCTTCGACGAGTTCTTGTCAGATCAAGCATTGAAACCTTGACCACTTCACAGAAATGTGCAGCACAGTATTTCAGGGAACCACCTTTGCTTTTATCTCACAGAGAGAAATTTAAAGTCAGTCAACAGCATCATTTTCATTTAAAAACAAACAGGAAAAAATTATCAGGCCAGTCCATGAGTTTACTTGAACATAGCTAAAGTCCTTGAAGTCTCTCATAAAATAGCAAGGATAGGAAGGGAGTTTTAAACCTCTACACAGTACTGGAATTCCCAGCATCTGCTCGTATCACTCACAAATGGTGGCAACATTTATATATAAAAGAAACACTATTAAGAGGAAAAAAAAATACATCTAAAACTATTACAACTGGTACTTTAGGAAAGCAATTCAACTACGTTTGTTTTCTTAATGTTTAACATAAATATAGTTGCAACTTGATCTTGAGTTGACAATGATTGTCGCAGCCAAGGTAAGGATTGAACACCATCTATGCAAACAAAAACTCACTATACATTATACAACTTATTTCTGCCATGAGGGATGCCTTCCCTCTCAAATCTTTGGCCTCCTATTACTAATCTCTCCCAAAAGCAGAAGCAATGTAGCGTTGTTGCTCTCTATCCATTCACAGCAGTGGGTTTGTTTGGAGGGGAAGATGCTGTGGGGACAGTGAAGAATGGGGTTTATTCCAGAGCTTACACAGAGAGTTACTTGCAATAAAGTGCTCTGACAAATGCTGTCTGAGCTCTTCAACTCCACTCTCCAAATAACACCTGCCTCCAAATTTGTTTCTTTGGAGCTGTCCCCAACTGCTCCCACTGGAAAGGCAGCTAATGACAGTCGGAAGAGTGCACAGATGGGACCTGGAAGGTTTTCCTTCTTCCCTGCTGGTTTGGATTTTGTTTAGTTTTTGCCACTGGTTGGCAACCAGCATTTAGGTATGCCATCTCTCTTGCATTTGTGTGTGCTAGAAATGAAATCTGTTTAGAATTAAAAACTCCTGGTATGACATGTAGACCTGAGATGACAATCTGATCACTTATATGTTTCTCTCTGCATGGAAGCTGGATGGTTTTATTAAATGCAACTTGAATTAATACGGAGCAGAAATTTCTGCAGATTTTTAATGCCAGGTTTGTTGCTTACCAGTTGATTTATCCTTATTTGTTTGTTGTGGTTTCTTGTGTATGAGATGTTAGATTATATCACTGCTGCTATTTTATTGTTTTAAAGCTCTTGAAGTTTGACTGCTGTCCACCACAAAAATGAAAACGGAAGGGGAAAAAAAATAATCATCCAGACTTGCAGAATCTGCAGACTGTTTCCACTGAAAGCAATTTTTTCCTGCCTGGTGATCCCAAATTATAAATCAGAATTTATCACTCTGCATGTGTATTCAAAGAATCAGAAGTGGCATTTCCATGACAGAATAAATCTTGTAAAAGAGTGTTTTGGAGCTGCATGTGTATCCTTTTGCTCAAGGACTGTACAATTCTAAAGCCACTTAAAAATGCATAGCCAAGCAGTTCATAATTTCAGCAACTTCATGCACAGCTAATCACATCCCAGGAAAACAAGAAAAATCTGCAGTAAGGAGCATCACAGAAAGCTGCCACAGAAAACTGTCCCATGGTAAGCAACAAGTCTGAATGTTTTCAAATAAAAAAAACTTACATATACAAAACCAAACATGCATATATAAAGTGTACATATACTGCACAAGCGCTATTCCTAGAAGATTAAACTGCATAGGTAAAAATCAAAAACAAGTGCAACATTTTAAGCCCTTAAAGCACAATCAAAAAACAAAAAGCAGAAATTAAAAATAACAAACTTGCTCCCCCACAACAAAGCCAATTACATATCAGTGATTAAGGTATTAATCAAGACAAAGACTTTCCAATCAAAAGTTGGAAGTGATGCCTTAGGGTTTAACTTTTATATTTTTCAAATCTTGTACTGCCTAGTGTGTAACTCTGAATTTCGTGTGGCCTGTTAGCTGCTGTTCTCTCATGCTGCTTAGACATAACAAACCTCTCTAGGTTTGCTCTCCAAGGACACCCAGATTGTCCTAGGTCCAAAATGTGTAAATGAAAATCTTAAGAAGGGGGGTAAACCTGGGGAAATTACATCATTAACTGAAGTTTTAATTGGAGAATTAACCCTGATATGCAAATGAACCAAACTTATAAAAGTGTGAAGAAGAACCCGTGACCTGCATCCATCTTGGGTGTAGCCTTTTGACTGCCCAAGGTGTACCCTGAAAGCCCTTCAAATAAATACCTACCTTTATTCCCTTATTCTTGTCTAGCCTCTGTTTTTAGGTGGCCACCCCAGGCATCAGAAGGACTACTCTCAAATTTTGGCTCATCATTCACACTTAGGGGATCTGAAATGTATGTCCATAATTGTAATTAGCTTAAACATTTATGTTCATCACTAGCCAACTTTGATTTCTTTTACAAAGTGCTCTTTATGTAATAGAAGCTATCTTCCTGGTAGAAAAACCATCAAGTAGTTTAACACTGAACATCAAGATACATTGAAAAGAACTTAAAAAAAAAAAAGTGGGAAAGGGAAAAAGGGAGAGAAAGAGTTGGCTGCTAGAACAAAAAGCAACTTATGCCAGTGGCTCTATAAACATCCAACTTGTATATTGTTAGCTCCAGTCTTGTTCCTAAAACTCAGTTTATAAAAGAGCTGCATAAGCTAATAGACTAGAAGCTTACAGTGACTTTATAGGACAAAACCTTATACACCCTACCTGCTTTCTCTAATTAAGAGATCCAATAGTTAATGAGTTCACCATGACACATAAAGTTGTCAAAAATATTTTCAACTTAAAAAAAAAAACCTAAACCAAAAAAGAAACCAATGCAGACACTAAAGCAAACCATGCTTAAAAAAAAAAATCTACAGTATTTTTACATAAGCTGTGTAAGATCTTACAAAAGAAGATTCCCCAAACCACAGCTACTTCTACTCCTGCCCTTTTGCTGCCTTCTCAAGATAATACACATTAACTAAGTGCCTGTTGAGGTGCTTGCTGTATTCACCTTCCTTTTTAAATGAGCGGTCACAAAAAATGCACACATAGTTCTCCCTGGCCACCATGGTGTCCGGAGCTCCTTGTGACATCTTTGGACTTGTTTCCTCTTGTACAGAGCGAGCACCATTTAACCCCGAGTCATCGCTTCCTTCTGATATGTTGTCGCTGATGTCGCTGCCTTCATGGCTGTGGATGCCCTCATCCTCATCCATTTCCTGAGACTCATTCACGGCTGTGTTATCCCGAGATAAGGACAGAGCCACTTTAGGGCTTTGTGTACACCCTTCTCCAGGCACAGGTGCTGGCGCAGCATCTCCTGTCGGCTCTGTCGCTGGCAGGCATGTCTTGCTCAGGTCCATCAGGTCTGAGTTACTCTCAGTTTCTGCCACAGTTTCCTCTGGCTCCTTCTCAGGTGCCAGATCTGGTATCACATCCATGAGCACATCCAAGCTTTTTTCAGAAGACACTGCACGGGAAGGTTTCTCAGAGCAAGTGTCTTCCCCTCTGTCCACCTGTTTCTCCTCCTCCTTTGCACCACCAGTGTCTTCACCCTCACCTGCTGCTGCAGGCATTTCTTGGTCCTTTACCTCAGCTTCTGTGTTTGCATCCTGAGCTGGCAGATAAAGCTGCCCTGGGCCTTGGATGCAGTTTCCTTTGGGATCAGTGCTCTCCCCACTGAGAGCATGACCACCATTGTTGTTTAATGCCACTGTGTCAGTGGGATCTTGCTCCTTCTGGTCACTGCCCTCAGTGTCCAGCTTCACACATCCATCTTCTTCTTCTTCTGTAATAGGATACTCATCTGGCATCTCCTCTTCCTCAATCTTCTCCTGATTGAGTTTACTGCTTTTTTTACTATGCTTAATTTTCAGAGCTTTCTTTTTTCTGTTTTTCTTGAGGCAGTAATTTTGCTTTTTAGGCTCTTCCTCTGGTGCAACATCACTTTTTTGAGCTTCCGGGCAGTCTCTGGGTTTAGCTTCCACTTTCTTTTTCTTTTTTGTTACTACTGAGGTATCATTTGCAGGCTCTTGCTTTGAGGAAGTTGCCTCAGTTTCTGCCTTTCTTTTGACCTTCTTTGTTTTACATGTTTTCTCAGTACTTTTCTCAGTTTTAATATCCACCTCCTTGTTTTCTGAAGCCGATTTCCGACTTCTGGTTGTCACCTGGCCCGCAGAAACATTGTTTGTTGACTTCTTTTCCTTTGCCGAATTATCTTTTTTCTCCACCTTCACAATTTTCTCCGTTTTCTTTGCAGCTGAATCCCCTTTCGTTGGTTCCTTCTCCACTTTGTCATTACTGCTCTCAGAAAAGTCAGCTTCGCTCTTTTTAGTCCGTAGCTTCACCTTTGAGACATCCATGGTGATGTCAGAACAATCAGGATGCCTGGACTTGATGTGATACTGCAGGTTACATTTTTTAGACGCTGCATAATCACAGACAGGGCAGAGAAACTGGCGCGGGTTGACGTGGAGCTCAACGTGCTTTTTGAAATTGCTGCGGTCAGCGGTTTTGTAGTTACAGTGCGGGCAGATCAGAGGCTTGGGCCCATTGTGCACTTGCCTCGCATGACGAGTCACCTCGTGCTGGTTTGAGGCCACGTAGCTGCACTGGTCACATTTGAATGGCTTCTCACCTAAGGAAAGGAGGACGGAACAGAATGATGGTGATTATTAAGCATGGTGGTTTCGGAGCAATCACGTCCCACTAACACAGATACAGAAATATGAAACTTGAAAAGGATAAAAAAAAAATTATCCATGCGCCTTTAAAATTAAGCAAAGTCAACATAAGAAATCCACAAGTCACAAACACATTCACGAGACACTAAGAAAAAAATACAAAAAAAAAAAAAAAAGAGAGAAGGGGTGAGGGTTGGGAGGAAGGGGATCCAAAACCAAACAAGCAGTAACAACGTCACAGGTTCTGGCTAGGCATACATACCGGCAGAGATCTCTCTACAGTAATATTAGCAAATGGAATCCATACCCAACTGGTCCATTGAATGCATTGTAGAAAAACGGAAATGTAACATTTGATGAATAGCAGTTTCACACAAGCGTTTCAAAAAAAGTCCAACTTTACACAGATTTAGCATACTTCATGTTTGCATTGAAAAGGAAATGAGGGAAAAGAAGCTGGCAAAAACCTAAGAACATGAAAGGGGTGCCCAGATGATCTTTACCTCTGAAAAAATTCAGTTCAGTGTTTTGGTGCCTCCAACATGTGGTACATTGCCTGCAGGCTACTCTTGGCAAGTTAAACAAACATACTCCAAAGCCATCATGTTACTATTAAAATCTGCATTTATGTTAGTGCAATGACTCTTGCAGAAGTGGTCCTGAAACGTTCTGTTTAGCGCATGCCACTGCAGCAGAAGTAGCTTTCCCTTACACATCAAAGCAAATAGGAAAAACACTTCTAGTGCAACAACTCAAGTCCAGAAATACTTCGGGAGCATCTGTGCATGTGCCAATTTAGCTGAGGAATTTGGGATGCTCCTGAGCTCTGAACCAGCATCTCAAAACTGATCTGCAGAACTAATGCATGCTACTTCTTCAGTATGTTGAAAATCCATTCTAGTCCCTTCTGCTCCCATACAACAGGGCTTCTCCCTTCCCTGCAACCCACTGCCCATACTCAAGCATGCTCTGTAGCATGACTCAGGAGACCAGCCAGCCTGCAGTGAAGATGTGGTGCCTGTGTGTGTTAACCACGTATCTGCAACACCCTCACAAACTCCAGAAAAGCTGTGCTGCCTCCCTGGCAGGAAGGAGCGGGACACTTGTTTAAGAGTCCAGATCATTTCATGTCTGTCTGCAGCATCTAATTATTATTTAAAGAAGAGCTACTTTGATTCCCTCCCTCTCCACTTTACTTCCTTCTTTTTTTCTCCCACTTCCTGGTGACATTTTCCACAAGTTTAAGCTTGATGTGTTTATTGCTCATCCTTCCTCCAAGTATAGAGCCTTTATCACTTAAATTTCAAAGAATAGTTCTGTGTTACACTGGGGGAGGACAAGAACAGCCTCTCTTATATACACATGAACAAGCTGTTCTAAGCGCACAGAGTGCTCAGAGGCAGCTGCAACAGCGTAACTCAAAGATAGCATGTGAAGAGTTTGTGTCCATCGTCTCTACTAAATCCAGGGGTTTTACTGCGCAAGTGAAAAGGATATGTACCAATATGGCTAAAAAAACAGCTCTGAATTAGGCTCTAAACCACTGTTATTTGCCATCCGGCATGGGAAGAAAGCTACAGCACCTGCGAGCCTGTGAACTGCAGGACTCCAGAAACTGCCATAGAAAAGGTGCAGATGTCTGGGCAATGCAATAAAACATACAGTAGAATTTAGGAGAGCTAGTAATACAGCACCCCTGACAGCAAAATCATGCCTTCCCTCAGAGACCTTTGAGGCAAGGGCCACAGGCAGATCACACTCCTTACCTCCCTCAGATTTGAGACTTCCTTGAACAGAACAAGGGCGGAGTAATATGCTAGTGACATGGTTTCCAGGCTCGGTATTGATGAAACCATTTGCAAATTTGGTGGTTCATTTGCAAACCAGAGGTTCAACCAACTATTATTTTTGTTTCTGAAAGCAGAATACTACATTCACAAAATTCTCACACCAAAATACTGACATGACATTTTAAAGCTGGCTATTTTTAATGGGCCCAAGCCTCACTCCACTACAGTTAAAACTGACTGACTCCTGGTTTCAATTAAAAGCCTCATCAATTGAAATTGAGACAATTACTGCTCAGGAGACTTCAACTCCTGTTTGCCAGCATTAGGAATTCACCTAGGGCTGGTCAATTCAGATTTTACAAAAACAAATCAAAAGCACAGGCTCAGGTCTACCTGAACTCCCCTACAAGAGTCATAAAGGACAACTATGCTTGTGTCTATGGTGTTACAGCTCCCAAAAATGCTGTTAGTTCATTCAAAAAGAGATTCACGAGCGCAAGAGCAGATATTTGTAACACCACACAGCTCATGACCAGTAACTGGAAATAAAGGCTAGTGAAAATCGTTAATTTGGCTTTTAGTGCAATGAGACTGAGTTACTTGTGAACATCCTCTTGAGTTTGCTTTTTCTCCTGTGTCTCCCTGCCACAAGCAGACACTAATTTATATCACTGTGTCATACTGAACAAAAGCTCAGAACCCCTAGATGAGATCCAATCCCAGACATCACAGAGGAGACTCTCAGTTACTCAAAATTTTCCCAGCTTCACTGATTTGAACTCAGCTATGACAGCAGACAGAGTACAAAGATTTGTTCCTATATCATCACAATGTTGTATCTATTCCTAGATTACTAGGACTACTAGAGCAGTCCTATGAATATCAGAATAGATCTTGAAAAGTAAAAGGATATATTCCCATTATCAGTTATATTCATGGCACTTAGCATTCCTTAGCAAGACAACCTTCCCCATTATAAAAGGAGCTAAAAGCTCAGGCCATACTCGCTAAGATGGCATCTCACACAGAACTGGGCAGGCTGCTTTAGGTGGCCCTTCTGGACCCAGGATCTGGCCCAGATGACCTCCAGAGGTCCCTTCCAACTGCAACCATGCTGTGATACTGTGACCCACCCCCTTTTCCTCAGTCACGCTGCTGCCGCTCTGTACCAACCTGAGTGGGTGCGCATGTGCCTGGTTAAATGGGTCTTCTGAGAGCTGGAATAAGGACACATCGCACATTGATACGGTCGCTCCCCTGCAAAAACAAACAGCAAAGTAGTTACTGAAACACAGCAGATTCCCAAACTTGGTTACAAAGCCACACAGGGGAGGCTGTCACAGATCCTCACACTGTAGAGCACGTTATCTCGCAGCAAGGGACAGTGAGAAGCATATGCCCAAGCTGGACCACTGCAACATGTCATGCCTTATGAATGAGGGCAGTGAAAGGGCAGGATATGACAGAGGCACATTCTAATGTCCACCTGGGGTCAAGAGTAACCTCAGCAAAAAGGTGATGAGGACAGACAACTTTAAAAAGCCTTAAGCCACCAGACCTGACTTCCCTACAGCATTTTCTCCCAACGCTCAGGAGATGCACAAAAGATCCTGTAAGAAACTAGCTATGTTTTTGCTTTGCATAACATCTTACCCAAAACCTCCATGTTTAATTTGGATTAAGATGTGGTACAACCACCAGAACACAACTGCAGATAGACCAAGTCTTTACTTCCAAAGTTTTACTGGCAGAGTGAAAATAGCTTGCAGCATGGAAAAGCATGATGCCCTGCTCAGTGAAATTATGCTGCTAGCAAAAGCTTAAATGTAGCATAAACATTTCTTTTGAAGACTCAAAACCCCATGCCTGAAGAGTTCTTGGTTCTGGAGAACTAATGGAAACTAAGCTGTCATAAATTATATCTCCACTGAGGACAGTCAGCTTGTAATTGTAGCTAAAAATTGTATCAGTACAATGATACTTGAAAATCTTTTTCAAGTGAAGACAAGCTCCAAACAAAGGCAGACAGTTTTATAATTAACATGTTAGGCAGGTCCAGATAAGCACCAGGAGGTTTTGCCCCAAACTGCTAGCACACTGTCTCCACTACAAAGACTTTTTAGTCTTGGGTGGACGCCCACAAGAGAAGAGAGGAGGGAAGCTGAAAAGGGAAAAAGAAGTTACTCAGTCATAGTATTTATTCAAATCATACCCAGAATTACACTACAGCATTTTGATAAATTTGCTACGCATGAAGCATACAACCAAGGTGCTCTCCAAATCACAGAGACCTGGACATCAGCAAAAGCCCTGCACACGGGCTATGTGTTCACTCTCAGAAGCACACCTGTATCTGCAGCAGCAAAGACGTGAGGCTCCGCTGCTGGCCTGTGCCAAAACAGCAGTAGAAGCAGCCTTTGTAATGCAGATTAATTCCACATTTCTTCCTTCCATCCAACATTTAGACTATCGTTCTTGATTAGATCAGCAGTTTAAAGGTAAATTCACCCTAACAACCACAACTCCTCTCCCTTTCCAATTAAAACAAAGTAGGAGATTGGTGCAATACACACAGTAAGATTAAGTCATGTACAAGGGAGGGGTACTCCTTTTGTTACAAAGAAATGGTTTTGGTTTTAAACGACTCCTTACAATTAAAAAATATGTGGCCGAAGGTCCTGGAATATTCAGTCATATCTCCTTCCCATTACCTGAAATTTCATATCTGTAAAGTTACCTACAACGTTAGGAATGTGAAACAGGCTTTCTTTCACGCCCTTTTTTACATAGGGCACAGCCACAAAACATACTGGATTTAAGCATAATGAACACAACTAATTTAAAATGTGTTGTTGCCACTTGAGAATTAAATGCATTGTACAGGCTGTTCTGTCAAATACAATCCCCCAAAGGATATGTATTGTAATTTTATAAGCTCGTTCGTTATATGCAAACGAGCCATCAAAAAAACCTCTCCAGAAGACACTTACAGAATAAGCTGCAATCTAGCAAAAGCTTAAGCAGGCACTTAACTCTATGCAAATGAACAGGCAGACTGATATCGGCATACAAATTTAAGATCATCTTGTTAAGGAAAGTTCCCATCATTCAAGAAACTCTGGCAGCCACACTCCCAAGGCCAGACTGCTGGGTCTGAAGCCCCTTCACGGCAGGAGCTCCAGTGACCCAACACGTGCCCCACTTGACTCCCTGCACACCCCACTCACACAGTGTCAGACCAGGTTTCCTCACTAGTTTGACCCCAGGTTTCCCAGAGCAGAGTCTCAGATGTCTCATTCCATAAAGCCACTTACTCATGGCACAGTAACACAGAAACACCCGGAGCTGGTGCCTCCAAAGAGGACCCCCAACGATGGAACCCCTGGGCTCTTATACCCTCACAATCTACCCGCACGCAAGTCTCGCTCTTCCTCCCCAGCCTTTGCTCCTGCTGCTGAGCCTCTCCATGTCCATCTACCTCGCTGGCATCACCAGTCTTCATCTGCTTTGTTATCCAAAAGGCTGGCAGTCCATGGCTCCTGCTGTGCCTCTCAAGTGTCCATTCACCTGGCTAGCACCACCAGTACAGGGTTGGCAATTCATGGCCTCTCTGCGCTCTCACCCTGAGCAAAACCTGCATCTCGAACTGCAGCTTGCACACTGAGCTACCTGCACCAAAGGTATTCCTCAACAATGTCTTGATAAAGCCTTTTTTAATAATGCCAAAACTAGACACAGAACATTGTAACTGCCTGAAGCAGATGTCTTAGTTATATAGTCCTTCAGATTATTTTCAACGAAGTTTTCTAGAAATTTCTTCTAACAAGCAAAATACGGAAAAAAGAAAGAGAACAATGCTGCACTGTCTTGCACATAGTACAGCTTCAGGATCAGCAGGTAAATCAAGTCAAAACTTGGTCTAAAAGGTCTAACAAGCACTAACGAGCTCAGGTAGATCTGTCCCTGACACAAAGAGTCCTTTCTGCTCCAGCAGCAGAGGGAGGGATTGCCCTGAACATCTCCAGCCACCCACTGGGCAGCAGACAGGCTCTTCCAGATGCAGCTTTCCCAGGTGGCAAGTCTATGACCATCTGTAGGGTCCTTGAAACACCCGTCTGCCCAAGGTCCCCCACATTTGTCAGCAGCCTGTCACACAAGCACTGTCACAAGCTGCAAGGTATCTTCAGTACAGGGTGGGCTCTGGGACACCTGCTTTTCAACATGGATGCAAGCAACAGGCAGGCAGACAACCTCAGCCTGCCTTCCCGTGGTCCCCAAGCATGCAGAGGATAGGTATGTTTCCCAATCATGCATGCAGCCCCCTTCCCTGCTCCTGGCCACGTGCTCTGGTGTTTGCATGAGCCCTTAGTAAGGCAACTAAGTTCACTAACCAGCAGAGAACCAACCTGGACAAGAGGAACTCCTTTACTCCATTTTAGCGAGCTGAATCAGCTAGTCCCAGGATACAGGTAGAAAACTGAGACTGCCTTTCTCCAGCAGCAGCAGCACATTCACAGTGGAGTGAAACCCCACTCTGTACAGTCAGTGTTTCAGAAAACTGTACGGCTCTAACACAGCAGAATCAAATTAACTGCAAAGAGGCATTTTCCCCCACAAAAAAAATTTTTTTAAAAAGTCTGGTGAAGAACAAAAAACAGGAGAAAGAAAAGTATCTATCCAAAATTATTTCACCTATTAGCAATCAGGAAACCAAAGAAACAAACAATTCCAACTTTCTTCTTTAATATTCTGAACCCATAAAACAGGAAGAAAATGATGGATGGATGTATCCCATTCATTTTTCCCAACAAATATGTTTCTTTAGTTTCAAATGAAAACTACAATCCAAAGCTATTTTGGTATCATTTAGACAGTTTTTACTAAATTCAATACTGTTATGTAAACAGTCTGCAAATACTTTTGACTATAAAATATCTGCGGGTGTTTTTTCAGGATTTTTTGGGGTAGGGGTTGTTTGGGAAGTTTTTTTGTGCATTCTGGTTTTGTGTTTTTTAAGGCAACTTATTACACACTAACATTGGCAGAGACTTTTAGCCTGGTATATAAAATATACCTGCCAGAAGCTTACTCATTCTTCTAATACCCAGCTTTAACAGTCTCCTCCACAAAATCAATGTTACTGGAAACAAGGCACATTCCTAAATCATTCTACTAACATATTTGGAAGTTTTTTATCAAGCAAGAACTGCCTGAAACACTTTAACTATGTAGTTATGAAGTAGCAAAGAAACACCTACAAGGGTAGACTAAAACATGCCGAAATCATAATCGCTCATTCCAGCTTAATTACAGTAATGAAAAGAACCAGAAACCTTGACTACACCACTGTCTTCAAAGGAGCAAAAGAGGATCTGGATATGCTTGATTTTTTTAAAGTTTAACACAGTTCATTGGTAAATTGGTCAAATGCAGTGATAAGAGAGCGCTTCTTCAGCAAACATGCTTTCATGGTTAGTTTCTGTAAAACTCAACAAGTGCTTTCAGAAATCAGAAAGGGGGACCTAATGTCATCCACAAACACAAGCAGAGATTAATTTAAAGTTGAGACAAATGTAAACTAGACAGGAACTACAGCACTGGCTCACATTTCACCATGAGTTCCCCATATGATTCATTTAGGTTTTTTCTTACTATTTTGACATTTTTACCTGGTCTCTTTCCTGTTATCTCCTACAAAACACACAAAGAAAATGATCTGGAGGATAAACCACACCATTTTCCTAATACCTCTCACAATAAACTTTATCTACTTGTTTAGAAAAAAAATACTGAGACAGGACTGATTTTGAAACTGATGGTATCCTCTGAACAACAGCACACAGCTATTCTTAGGAGAATAGTATGTCTTAAAGTACTGAAATTCCCAGCAGACCCTCCCAGCCTCAACAAAGCAGATACTGAAACGAGCCGACGAACACAAACTCCTGCACACTTAAGCTCAAGCCCAGCCCCGAGGCCTCCGGAGTGCCCAACCCTTCCAGACAGCTGCAGCCAACTGAACTGAAACCTCCAAACCATTCATGCCTCTGCTGTGACAAAACACGACTTTAAAGGAGAAATTCCCCAGTGCTTTGCTCAGCCAGCACAGTCTAAAATAAAGGGGAACCAAGTCAGGTGAGCACACTAGGAGATGGTTAACAAGCCAACCCTCTCCACAGAAAAGCCCTGACACGGTGGAAATAAAAGCTTCTAAGAAGCAGCAAGGAAGCTCTGAATTGCCCTCTCACTTCCACAAAAGGGATTAGGAGGCATAGTAAGTGTACCCCATGGCCCAGAGAGGTGACATGGATATGATAACCCCTCGTTGAAAGGAGTTTTGGTTTGTCAGAACTCCCCATGTGAGAGGCTGGTGAGGCTCTCTGATGAAAAGCAAGGTATTTCCTAAGTCACCTGTGGTCCCAGCTCACAGAATGGCAGCAACACTGCAGGTCCTCTGATTCCACTTGGTATACACCAGGGAAAAAGGGGCCTCACACTGTCCCTTCCAATTACAAACCGAGGCTAGGAGAAGTCAGGAAGTCAGGCCAGACTCCCTCGAAGGCTTCCTATATGGCAACAAAAGTATGTGTCTACTTCTGGCTGCTGCAGTGATGCAGGCCCTAGAAAAAACGAAGCCTCTGAGCATTAAAAGGAATTAATTCACTGTTCAACTCTTATTCTGACTTTGTGGATGCTGGAGGACTCCTTTGCATGTATATATCAGCTCTTTCTTCTCTGTAATTACATCTTAGTCAAGTTTCAGCTCAGTCTGAAGGTACCATTTTCAAAACTACCTATGGGATTCAGGCACCTTTTGTCAACCTGTTTGTTTTGGTTTTAGAGTACATCAGGTTTTGGCGTTGTAGACCCTGACAATTACCACTGGCACACTTTGTCCTGCCCTCTTCAAAAAACTGGCTTAAAATTACTAAACAGGATGCCCTTCATCTTCTCTTGGGCATCTGAAATTTCCTCAGTCCTCTAGGACTGTAGACTGGAGCTCAGACCAAATTCCATGAGGCTATAACCTGGTAGAACCAAGAGAAAAGAGCACAAAGCTTTATCAGGGTAGAACAAACTTTGCAAAAAGAGGACTCTGCTTGCTTCATTCATCACAGATTCTCAGAAGTCTTACTGCATTTCAGTCAAAAAAAAGATGAAAAACTTACCTGTGTGAGTTCGAATATGTTGAATATAATTGTTCTTCCTGTCTGAAAAATAGGAGCACTCTGAGCAGGTATACACTTTCCTGGGAAAATGATTTCTTAGGTGTTTTTTCCAGTGATATTCACTGACAGTAGTGTAAGTGCATATGGTACACTTGTAGACTCTCTCGTTTTCGCCTGCTTTGTTGTGGTGCTTCAAGTGAGCCAGATAGTGATCATATCTGTTAGTGTTATAGCCACAGCGATCACAACGGATTGGGCCCTTAGAGAAATCCACCTCTTCTGCACTGCAGGAATCAGACTCCTTCACCTGTGCTTGCTTTTCTGCATTTTCTTCCACGAAAAATTTCTTAGCACTGTGAACCCTGATATGATGCACAAACTCCTCTTCAGACTCTGCCTCGTACTGGCAAGGCTTACAACGAAATGGTTTGCTCTTCAAGCTCTTACACTTGTCCTCTGTGCTTTCTGGAGTACCCAGTGCTTCCAATGAGACATCTTTGTCCACACTGGGAGTCTTAGGAGGGGAACAAGCAGCTGGACCTTGAGTTTCCACACTAGGAACCTCAAGGGAGCTCAATTCCATATTTTCAGGTGCTTCACGGTCACTCTCCGCAGCCTGGGTATCTTCCATACCCTCTCCATCACTATCTGAGAAGTTGCTGTCCCCCACCGTTGTCAGTTCTGCCATTTGTCTCTCTTCTCCAACCAGGTAATCACAGCAGTTGCCACTAACTTCTCCCGTCAAGGCCACATTTGCCAACATAATAAGCTGAGGAGCTGCCAGCTCAGCTTTAGAAAGGTCCTGTAAGTCATACATGTCATTGGACAATGCCATGCCAATATTAGAACTGCCAGGAAAGAGGCTGTTCCCACCAGACTGTCCCAGCACTTGAGTTGCCATGGCAGTAATTCTGTTGGAAGAGAAAAGGAACACCTGTAAGCACCCGAGTGTGGAAAACCCTTCTCTGCTGTGTACTGTCGAAGCAGCCCTCCAGGGAACATCAGCGAACTAAAGCTCTTTGCCGACGTGCCGGGGCAGCGGGAAGCAGAACCCGGAGCTGGGGGACCTCGGTCCTCGCCCGAAGGGGCTGTTGAGCTCTTGCCTACGTGTGGTGCAGGATCCCACCGTGTGGAGGACGGGTGGGAGGCGCTGACAACGGGGTCCCAGGGCCCAGGCGGGGCTCCGGGCAGGCGAGCGACCCCGGGCCGGGCCCCGCGGCTCCCGCCACGCCAGACACCGGGGGCCCGCCGGTGGGTGCTGCGGCCAGGCTCCACCGAGTGCCCCTGTCCGGCCGCCGCCCGCCCCAAGGGCCCCGCCGGGCCCAAGGCCGCCAACAAAGGGGGGCGGCCCGGCCCTGCGGCGACCTCCCCGCGGCCCGGCGCACATCCGCCGGGGGAGACGGGCCGGGCCGGGCCGGGCCGTGCCCCCGCCACCCTCCCTCCTTCCCTCCCTCCCTCCCTCCCTGCCTGACAGGCATGCGGCCATTTTCTGCCTGCCCACACAAAGCGCCCTCCCCGCGCCGCCCCCGGCCCGCCCGCTGCCGCCGGCCGGTCGGGACGTCCGGCTTCCTCCTCCCCCCGCGGCGGCCAGGGCAGGGCAGCGGCGCCGGCGCGGGGGCGCGGGGCGAAGGAAGCGCCTCGGTACCGGCAAGGTCACGGCGGCCGCGCCCACCCGATGCCCGGCTGCGGG